>NC_061111.1:79424647-79497202 GCF_002878395.1 Capsicum annuum
TGCATTTTCTCAGAATGTAGGTTTAGGTGCTCAGTTCCAGGTTCAACAGTGATATTTTAGGCACGTTGTTCTACATTCTCTGTTGTAGTTAGTCCTCATGTTTCGAGAACGTGATGTCTGATGTTGGTTTCACGGAATTGTTTACATTTGATAACTGAGTATGAGTCAGTTAGGGCATATCTCAATGGCTTGCTGGTTTTATTGATTTTCTTAGAGGCTTGTCAGACTAGAATAAATGTTGGGAGTTGACTAATAAGTCATATTTTGTTATCTTTTTGAAATTTTTTTATTCTTGGATGATGATTACTCTGTTGATATTTGAGGGTTATTTATGAAAACCCCATTGATTTGTATCGAACTAAATGAAAATGGCTCAAAGGGTTAGCTTGGGGCTACTCATAGCCTCAAGCATCATGTGACGCTCCTGGACCCGTTTTCTGGGGCGTTACAAACTTGGTATCAGAGCCTAAGATTTTAAGGTGTCCTAGGGATTCTTACAAGCCGCGTTAAGTAGAGACTTGATCATCGGTGTGTAGCGCACCACATCTATGAGCAAGAGGCTACAAGACGTTTTAGGAAAAAGTGTGATTCTTTCTTTCAAAAGTCTATCGTTCTTAAACTGTGTCTCTCATCTATTGGTTCGTGCTCTCCTCTTTCAGAAATATGCCTTCACGTCGAGTGAGAAGCAATAATGATAGTCAGCAACCTCAACCTACTGACCCATTATAGAGAGATAGAGTTTGAGATTGATCTTCTTCTCGATACTCAGCCTATTTCTATTCCTCCTTACCGTATAGCCCCTACAAAACTTAAGGAGTTGAAAGAGCAACTCAAAGATCTACTAGATAAGGGCTTCATAAGGCCCAGTGTTTCTCCTTGGGGTGCTCCTATGTTGTTTGTGAGAAAGAAAGATAGCTCTTTGTGTATGTGAATTGATTACCGCCAACTGAATAAAGTCACCGTCAAAAATAAGTATCCCTTCTGAGAATAGATGATTTGTTTGACCAATTGCAAGGTGCAAGTTATTTCTCAAAGATAGACCTTCGTTTCGGCTATCATCAACTCAAAGTTAGGGAGTGTGACATCCCAAAAACCACTTTCCAAACTCATTATGGCCATTTTGAGTTTCTTGTTATGTCTTTTGGGTTAACTAATGCCCCTGCAGCTTTCATGGACCTCATGAATTGAGTATTCAGACCATATCTGGATATGTTTGTCATAGTATTCATCGATGATATACTAGTGTACTCCCGTAGTGAGGATGAATATTCTGATCATCTCCAAACTGTCTTGCAAACCCTTAGAGATCACAAGTTGTTTGCCAAGTTCAGTAAGTGTGAGTTTTGGATAAGGTCAGCTGCTTTTCTAGGTCATATCATTTCTTCTGAGGGTATTAAAGTTGATCCTAACAGACCGAAGCTATTAGAAATTGGTGTAGACCTATTTCTTCGACTGATATCCAAAGTTTCTTGGGTTTAGCTGGCTATTACCGTCGTTTTTTTAAGGGTTTCTCCTCCATAGCATCTCCTATGACTCGGTTGACCCAAAAGAAAGTGAAGTTCTTGTGGTCCGAATCTTGTGAGAAGAGTTTTCAAGAGTTGAAGACTGGACTCACTTTAGCCCCTGTTTTGACTTTACCTGATGGTGTTGATGGTTTTAGGGTGTACTGTGATGCTTTAAGAGTTGGGTTGGGTTGCGTATTGATGCAGAAGGGTAAGGTGATAGCTTATGCTTCTAGACAGTTGAAACCTTATGAGAAAAATTACCCCATCCATGACCTTAAGTTGGTTGCTGTTGTGTTTGCTTTGAAAATCTAGAGACACTATTTGTATGGTGTCCATGTTGATGTTTTTACTGATCATAAGAGTCTGCAGTATGTGTTTACCCCGATGGTTTTGTTAAAGGACTATGATATGAGTGTGTTGTACCATCCGGGCAAGGCCAATGTTGTGGCGGATGCCCTAAGTAGTGTGTCCATAGGTAGTGTTTTGCATATGGTAGAAGGTAACAAAGAGTTGGCTCGTGATGTACATCATTTGGCTAGATTGGGGGTTAGGTTGCTTGACTCTGCTGAAGGTAGTATAGGGGTTCAGAGTAGTTCTGAATCCTCCTTGGTTTCGGAAGTAAAGGAAAAGCAATACTTAGATGCTAGTTTGGTCAGATTGAAGGAGTCAGTCAACGACCAAAAAGTAGAGTTTTTCTCCCAAGGGGGAGATGGTGTGTTGAGATTGCATGGTAGATTGTGTGTCCCGAATGTTAATGATCTGAGATAGAGGATTATGGCTGAAGTGCACGGGGCGTGATATTCTATTCATCCTGGTGCCACCAAGATGTACCGAGACTTGCGGGAAATCTATTGGTAGAGTGGCATGAAGAAAGATATAGCAGCATTTGTAGCTAAGTATGCAACATGACAACAGGTTAAGGTTGAACACCAAAGACCTGGTGGTATGATACAAGAGTTTAGTATTCCCACTTGGAAGTGGGAAGAGATAAATATGGACTTCGTAATTGGTTTACCTCCTTCCAGATGCTATCATGATTCCATTTGGGTTGTGGTTGATAGGTTGACTAAGTTTGCTCATTTCTTGCCTGTTCATACTTCATATACTGCTGAGGATTACACTAGATTGTATATCCGAAAGCTAGTCAGAATGCATGGAGTTCCCTTGTCTATCATTTCGGATAGGGGTAATCAGTTCACTTTGCAATTTTGGAAAGCTTTTCAGAAGGGTCTTGGTACCCAAGTGCTTTTGAGTTTTGCTTTTCATCCGCAGACCGATTGTCAAGCTGAGTGGACCATCCAGACCTTAGAGGATATGTTGAGATCTTGTACACTTGACTTTAATGGAAGTTGGGATGATCACTTACCATTGATAGAGTTTGCTTACAATAACAGTTTCCACTCTAGTATTGGCATGGCTTCGTTTGAAGCCTTATATGGGAGGAACTGTAGATCACCCATAGGTTGGTTCGAGATTGGTAAAGTGGCTGTGAGTGGTCCTGATTTGGTATTTAAGGCTATGGAGTTAATTTGATTAGGGAAAGGTTGAAAACTGCGCAGAGTCGTCAAAAGTCATATATGAATGTTAGAAGGAGAGACCTTGAGTTTGAAGTTGGTGACCTAGTGTATCTAAAAATTTCACCCATGAGGGGGGTGAAGAGATTTGAAAAGAAGGGGAAACTTAGTCCCTATTATGTTGGTCCTTACAAAATTCTTAGCCGTGTTGGTAAGGTAGCTTATGAGGTTGAGTTGCCTTCTGAGTTGTCCTCTGTTCATCCAATATTCCCTGTCTCCATGCTTAGAAAGCATATTAGCGATGTTGTGGTAGTGGATTCCTCTGTGAGTGCTGACATTCAAGAAAAGCTTTCTTTTGATGAGATTCCTGTTGAGATTCTTGATTTCAGTGTCCGAAGACTAAGGAACAAAGAAGTTCCCTTGGTCAAGTTGTTGTGGCGAAACCAATCTGTTGAGGGTGCAACTTGGGAAGCTGAGGCGGATATGCGATCCAAGTACCCGCACCTATTTTCCGCAAACTCCGATCAAGCCTAAGGTACTGTTCTTTCCTAAATCATGCACTTTTGATAAAAGTTGCAGCAGTTCAGCTGTCATTTATTATGTGTTCAGCTGTAGTTTCTTGAATTTATGCATTCTATGTTGCTTTCGGAGTGAGAAACAATGTGGCGATGAGTCTAACGAATGGTTTCAGCTGTATGCTCTATTCCCTATCTAATCTTGGAATGTCTAGCGTCATTCAAGGATGAATGTTTCCAAGGGGGGGGATGATGTAATACCCCGGGAAATTTTTCGTTGAAATTTTATGCGTAAACGTGTTGGGTTCTATCTTCTAGAATGAATTATAAATTTTTTCATGTGGAATGTCTTAGATTATGACCCACCATTGTGTAGAGTATCGAATAAGATTTGTAACAATATGTGGATCATCCAAAACGGACACCCAAGCGACGAATTATGAACATTCCGATCAAACCGTGAATAGCAGTGAACAGTAAAACGTGCAGGAAAAAGTACTGAGGCCTGGCGTATTTCTCCTCCAACTTTAAATGATTATAACTCCTTGTACATAATGATCTAAGTTATCTACTATATATCAACAGAAAGTTCTGCGAGTCCTCTTTCCAATGAAATTGGTTTTATCCAATTTGCCTATCGGAGCAAAAAGTTATGGTCGATTTACTTCAGCCTATCAAAAGCGAATTTTTGGGTCAACTTCAAACGATCATAACTCCTCATACACAATGATCTGGGTGATATACTATATATCAACGGAAAGATATAAGAGTCCTCTTTCTAATGACATTAGTTTCATCTAATTTGGATATCGGAGTAAAATGTTATGGTTGATCTACTTCAGACTATCAAAACAGTCCACCAAAGGAAAGATTCGAGAATTATTTGATTTTTAGGGGTGTTTTTGTCATTCCTCCTCACCCAAAATCCGTCCAAAACCTATATTAAAGCCTATTAGAAGCATTATATGTTATATTTCATGAAATTCCCTCAAAAAGAAAACCCTAAGCTCCTACTTCCAACTTCAAGAACCTCCAAAGTTCACCATTAATTCTGCAAATTTATTCAAGATTTCAAGTTCCTAGTTCAAGAACTTCAAGAACATCCAAAGTTCACCATTAATTCTGCAAATTTATTCAAGATTCCAAGTTCCTAGTTCAAGAACTCCAAGAACCATCATTCAAAGGCACGATTAACATCTCAAAAATGAGTATCGATCTAAAGTTCATCATTCAAGGTATGTGGGATTTTTCAACAAGAACTCTCTTTCGTTCTTGTGCCCAAAAGTAATTTTCTTTACAAAGACATGAATTTTATAGGATTTTTATGAATTTGAAGCATGAACCAATATCTTATGATGATTATTATGAAATCTTGATGTTTATGATTTTGAAAGATGAATTCACATGTGTGGAGATATAAAGCATGAATCTTGAACGATATTTATCATGATTTTGATATTTGGGTCATGAATCGCCATTGAAAATTGTATTTTTTTTGAGAAAGTGTGTGTTATAAGTACGTTGACGTTGAATATTTGATATATTTTGAATGATTTGACCTTATGGGCTTAATGGAGTTATTTTGAACTCGAGAGTGAGAAATCCACAATATGGTTGATTTTGATAGATGGGAAGCATGATGGCTCTCGATGTATATTTATATATTACTGAAATTGTTTTATTGTGGATTGTCTTTGAAATGATCTGAACTAAGTCCGGAAGAAATCTTTAGCGTCGAGTGGGAGGTATAAAGTGACCTTACTTCCCTAGAACTACGTGCCCCCGTAGGAGTGAGCCTGAGGCTGATTTATATAGTGATCACTAGTTTGTGTGGATTTGATATCGATAGTCCTACTCCGATGGCAAGGATAGGACAGCTCTCCCCAACGTGGGTTGTACGTTGGACTCCATGTAGCTCACATGGTTTATGTCGGTTATAGGATCTCCCAGTATGTGTGTGTTTCCTTGTGTCTATGGTGAATGGTGAAGTGATTTGAAAGTGGAATTGTGAAAGTTATGCTTTCGAAAGATTTAAATGATATTTATATTATGAGAATTGATATTCTTGATGAACTGAAAGTGATTGACAAATTATATGATGACTCACATGTGTTATTGTACTTATTTCATCCTCTCATGATTATGATGATTTCCTTCGGGCTATGTGAGTCTTTCATATATCCTGTATATTTCTTATAAATATTTATGATGATGATGTTTATACAACTGCATACACCCCCATATACTCGGTTCCTTTCCATGGTACTGACCCACATCTTCGGATGTGGGCTGCATTTTCTCGGAATGTAGGTTTAGGTGCTCAGTTCCAGGTTCGACAGTGATTCTTCGGGTACGCTGTTCTACATCCTCTGTTGTGGTAAGTCCTCATGTTTCGAGGACGTGATGTCTGATGTTAGTTTCACGAAATTGTTTACATTTGATAACTGAGTATGAGTCAGTTGGGGCATGTCTCAATGGCTCGCTGGTTTTATTGATTTTCTTAGAGGCTTGTCAGACTAGTATAGATGTTGGGAGTTGACTAATAAGTCATATTTTGTTATCTTTCTGAAATTCTTTTATTCTTGGATGATGATTACTCTGTTGATATTTGAGGGTTATTTATGGAAACCCCGTTGATTTGTGTTGAACTGAATGAAAATGGCTTAAAGGGTTAGCTTGGGGCTACTTGTTACCTCAAGCACCGTGTGACGCTCCGGGACCCATTTTCTGGGGCGTTACACATAATCATATAACACTAAAGTTAAAAGACTGAAGCTGACCCAAAGAAATAAACCATGATTATCTTAAAAATGGAGCCCATAAGATTCTACTCAAATACTGGAATAGAAGCGATCAATATATATGATCTCTACCAAAGCAAATAAATTATCCAGATGACTCTAGAAGCCACTTATCGTGGATCCAAAGAAAAAACTCTCAAAACTAAATGATCCGCTCAAGAAATCCCCAATGATTATTGGTGAAACTATGCCAAACACAACTAGAATATATTTCTCCTACTGACTAGAAATACAAAACTTTTGAGGGCAACCAAGAAACCAGGGTCAAAAGTAGTAAAAACCAATAAAATGCATAAGCGAACCATCTTTTGAGCATTTATCTAAGTACAACCCAATTGAATAAAAAGAAACTAAACTGGTAGGAAATGAGTAGGCCTAGGTAGTCAGTCACTAAATCCTCAATTGGAACAAGTCTTAAAACTGGGGCTACAATCTAGCTATGCAATCCATAGCAAATATCTCATCACTGAATCTAAATTACTTGATATCACCTATCACAATCAATCCTATAGACGACCAATCATCTATATTCCAAAAAAAAATTTCGACCTCCAAGCCACCATTCAAAAGAGCCAACAACCACAATTGGAGCCAACAAGTCTTCACTAAGGTCAAATACTAAAATAAATTTCACTATCAACAACTAAGCATATACCATATGATTCCAATAATGGCTGAAATTGAAATACTTATAAAGAACACAATCACTACTGAGGAAACCAACAGACTAACTACACGAGAAATCAACTCAACATATGCTAAGGTCATAACACATCAAGGTATAACCAGGAACTCACCAAGGCTACAATAAAGAACAATTATAGCCTTAAATCGAGCAACTAAGAAATTATGATCATAGACTACATTTGGTCAAGCTAATACTCAGTCTATGGCAAGGGATACTCATTCCTAAAAGACATCTCTTTTGGTTACCGACAACTACTAGACAAACACTTTTTAAGCAATTAAATTAATGCATGTATGAAATTAGTATTCATCGAATAGTTTTTTTAATTAAAAGAATTTATTCTCAAAGTCCCTATCATCAATAAAATCAAATCTATTTACAAGATTAGATTCAAACGTAACCTGGTCTAAATAAATAACAACAACAAAAAGGTAGCATTGATTCCTGCTATTAGAACTAGGAAACAAAATATCCAAATTGATCCTTCATCTGCCCTAATCGAAGAACAAAAGCTCAAATAGTTGTGATTAAGGCCTATTATATTATTATGGGTCCGTTGGTGCATTCCACAAAGTCACACTAGGTTGAACAAAAACTGAATGAGAAATTTCATAATTCATCCATTTAAACTAAATCATCCCAACTGGACCATGAACCACATCGTAAAAAGCATAGAGTACTCAACAATACTAATTCCAAGGTTAAGTCCACTACTAGGAAACAAACTTGATGAATCAAAAGGACAAACCTCAAACTAATTAACCTATAAAATAGATCATAGAAATGAGTTACCAATGCTAGAATCATAATACAACCATGGAAGGCCAAAACTACTTCCCTTTCACAACCCACTAACAACCGACCTCTCACTAATAGAAAGGAAAACCCACCTACCTAGATAGTTGCCTATGTCAATAGACAAGAATTATAAGGGAATGAGATACTAGCGAGATAATGCTAGTATAGCTTTCTATCAATTAAAGATCAATCAAATTAAAATAACAACAATAATAAAAAGAGTATAAGGTTCAGGTAGCACAAAAATAAGAATTATAACCAGTATCACTCTAAGATTATTACAATACCAAAATGCCAAATAAAAAGGACACTAACCCAAAAGTATTACACTATAAGGAAATGCCACAATAATCTAATTAATCCATTACTAAATGAAATTATCTACGGGGGTATTCAAGTGTGCATATACTGATACAAAGACATACAACAATTAATATAGTACTATTTAGGCATGTAATCACACATGGGTATGAAAACCTCAAAATAATTCAAATAGAAACTCAAAAATAGAAATCAAAAACACACCTACAATGATGGGATTTGAAGTCATGGTCCATGATTGATCAAAGAAGTAAGAATCTTAATATGTCCAAACCCTAACTAAGCATTTCAATAACCAATTAAAACACTAAGTGCACTGCCTCTAGCTAAAGGTGTCACATCTCTAAAAGACAAATCTGGCTGGACTAACTTCTTAATAACCCTAAACCAAGAAAACTCGATGAATGACTAATCTCTTTATAGTCATAGTAAACCCTTACAACTTTAGCATGGTGAAAAATACCAGACAAACCCAGATGGTTGACCAACTTACACCTAAGGCACATACTACACCAATGACCAATCACTCTACACTAAAGCATGCCCTTGGAACTCTAATGCACAATAACTAATAACCCAAAATGAATGTCATGGCATAAAGACAAAGGGTAAGAACCCTATAATACCTAACAAAACTCTATCCATTGCGATCACCACGACCTATCTGAAGACCACCCATAATCTGATTTGCTACCTATGGACGTCATAGTCTGTAAGTAATGGCAAACTCTATTGGGAGGCTTTCTACAAAAATGATACCACTAACACTGTACTATTGACATGGCCTCTTACTTAGAACCTATATCTTTTAATACACACCTTCTCTATAGTCCTCCCCTAATCAACAACCTAAAAAAAGTAAACCTAGCTGTTATCAAATGCTCAGATGCCAAATGGAGTGGTAAAGTTGATTCTCTAAATAATTCATGCACCATCTCATGATATGTATGGAATAACATAGGATATGTCTTGCCTACTTAAGAAACCCAATCTCATACTTTAAAACTAATAAAGAGTTTTACTAAACACGAACAAAAACAAACTTTGGCCTAAGAACCACTCAATTTATCAAATATCACCATTAATTATGAGGTGTCCACAAAAAGACTCAAAATCCCTAACACGATATCTTTAAAAATGAGGTGTTCACAAAATCTATTTCACCCTGGGCTAGCCCTAGACCTTCTGGATGATGCTAAAGATCCTCAACATCATTCTCTAACTCCCTATCTGACTCTAAGATGCAATATTTTTAACTTGTATAGAAGTCCCATTTGCATCTACTGAAAACCTTTTGCTATTCATCTGGGAAAGAGTAAAGTAAAAAAAAGTACTTAGAAGTACATAAAAGTATGGACAAATAATAAGAAGTCAAGAATAGGATTTCCTAAGAATGCCTTGTAGCTTTCGGAAGATAGGATACAGACGTCTTTGTACCGATCTACTAGACTATACAAGGATTATTCATCTTGTAACAAAAACATAGGTAAACCTATGCTATGATACCAATTTTTCATGTCCAAATTTCTAAAGTCAAGATAGCACCTAATATAACCCAGACCCCAAAGTCCAAAATAGTGAGTAACAGACTATTAAGAGAAAAACCTAATATAGCATAAAAATATATAAGTCATCATTGATAAACAAAAGAGAGATCAGACCATTAATAAGAAGGATAGTAGAAAAACACCAAACATCATAGCTTACCACAATTAATAATTCCATGTTTGCTCCACATGATGCACACATCAACAATGAAAACTCATCTATGATCTGCATTCTACAAAAGTGTAGTATAAGTACCAAACACAAAGTAATTAATAGGCATCAACTGACTGATCTCTAAAGACAATGCTAGTATAAACGTGTAAAGCAGAAATAGAAATTACAGCAAACTACTCTAGAAACTAAACATAATAAATTCTAATAGAAAATTAAGGTATACTATTAGATACTATCAATAATTAGGGACAAAATTTAGTTCCATAAGTAGCTAGACTATATATGATAATATACTGAAAAAAGAGATATACACACTAGTACTAGGAAGGAAGGAAGGAAATGATATACAAATAATAACTAGAGAAGCATTAATATACAATCGCGCTACACTGATAAACTAACATGAAGGTACTACATTGAGGGAACTAGTCTACATCACCAAATACTAAGGAATAATGGAGATAACTCTAGTATAATAAGGATTTCTAACAAAACTGTGTATAATCTTAGGGTGATCTAAAAAATAATAAACCTCACCATAATAGGATAAAAGGGATAAAAATGTATCGACAACATGGAGCACTTAATCATAACCAACCTTCCATGCAATATACAATAATAACAAAATATTTTGGACAACCAATAACCCCAACCGGGCCCCTATAAACTCGGAAAGGTAGAAGTAAGTAATCAACAAATAACAACCACAACTTGTATCTAGACAACCCCCATAAGATTTATACATACTAATGTCAAACAATTATACTTGTGATAGGCAATGCATGTGAACAAATAAATGCAACATAAACCAATAATAATAAATCGTCTTAGTGCCAAACCATACCATGTGTATACTTCTCCTCCGGCTTAGTAGCTCACAAAGCATAATATACATAGACTATTCTTCTCGGGTACTGTGATTCATGGGATGAAAAGGTCCATAGGGGACTCAAGATATCTGTATGAACTGCCTAGTCCTTAGCTAGGACTTCTAGTAATCATCAAGACCAATCTATACTATCAAGTACTAGAGAGAAATATAATGTATAATAAGATAAGTCGTACTTGAGCTGGAATTTAATTAGTGTATATCTATAAATCTAATGTCCTAAGATTGAATAATAAAGCAGAATAGCTAAGTCAAAAAAGATTGGAATCTCACTCAACTAAAATGAATAAGTAGTGGTAAATGATAGCGGATCAATAATGAACAAAAATCAGCCTCAATCAAATTTCAAAAGTAATATGTTTATTTTAAGATGTCATAAATTAATAATAAGGCTGGTACATTTTCCATCATCAAAGAATCAATCCCTTTAAATAGTAGTCAATCAAAAGTTTTAATATGACTTGTACTAGTAAATAAGTATAAATGTACCTAAATGTTTGCATGCCATCACCACTATCCAAATAATACAATCATAAATGTCGACATATCCAAAATAATAATACCATCCTTTCTAAGGATAAACTACTAATGTGGGGTCCCACTGATATCGTAAGCATGGCCTCGACCTTGATTTGGAGCATGAGCTATGAATGAAATGACATCCTAGGCTAAGACTTCTCAAACTCAGATGATCTATCATGAATGAAATAAGCGAATTTGAGCTGGCCTAGTTGGATTACTTCTCGTTAATGTGAAGGCTAGCTTGTGAATACGATGGTCAAGATTTCTTAACCATCACAATATGACCAAGCCTTGCAAATAAGGAGGACATGGTCTAGTTGCACCTGTAGCTGCTGCACCAGAATGTACCAAGTCCTCACACACTTAAAATGTATATTAGGGATTCATTCAATACCAACTGCGGATGAATGAACTATGCTACCAAACCAAATTTGATATTTTGGACTCAATAAAACTATCAAAATTTCTATTCAAGGTTTTTAAATTAAATATAGGTATAATGCATCCAATTAAACACAAAAGTTCTTGGTCGTGCAAGTAATAAAGTGTCTTTTTTAAGCCAAATATCAATATCACAGGGACTTGGTGTTTAGGGTACAATCCAATAGAAGTATTACTATCAAAGTTAAAAGAGTGCCATTTGTAACCAAAAAATGTTTTATCATTCTAAAAGTTACTATGAACAATAACAAAATTTAAAAGTGTTTTAAACACTAATTTAGCGAGTTCTAGGTTCAAGATATCTTGAAAAATCATGAAAAACTATAGAATCGTACTGATTAAGTTATCTATCTTTATTGTTGATTCATAGGGTTAATTACATGATTAAGGTCTTCGAAGCCTATAATATTCTATTTAAATTAGCATCACAACTATAACGTTAAGCGAGGATGTGGGAACTAATTCAATCATATTTATATTTCAGCCCATATTTGATCCAAATGGGGAAAATTAGGTATATTCCTATCCTAATTTGGAATTTAGTCATTAACTCATCTGAAAGACAAGAATCCATTAATTATATTCCACATTATAAACTAATGTTACTCCTATGTTCACAAAATAAATATAGATGAATTCTAAACATTGAGAAACAATAGAATAGTAAGTACAAGAATATAAGAACATCCATTTACGATAAACAACTTTAGCCAACTTGAATGAATGCTAATCAATCATATTAGTAGCCTCATGTAACGCCCCAAATTTTGGACTAAAATAAAAACCATGATTTCGATGCGTTGCTAATCCCGAAGCCGTACAATCCTATGCCAATATGGCATGTTAATTAATGTGTAGCATGTGAATCCACTCAAGCTTGAATTTAGACCATAGAGGTCTTTCAACTAAAGGACGAGTTGAAACTATTTCGATCGACTAAGTTTTAGTGGATGTTGTAAAGTATGTCAGTTTCCATTGACCACAACTCTCTGTGTATGTTGAATTAGGAAGCCTACTATGTTTCAAATGATAGGTATTCGAGTTAGCTTTCCAACGATACCAATTTGGCTAAAATACAACACCCGAGTAAGAAGTTATGACCCTTCAAAGTGATAAGCGTCGCCTAACAAATCGCCCATGGCCACTGGAAAGCATAGACGATAGCGTAGGCGGCGCCTATGTAAACATAGACGATAGCCTGGGGGCACCTATGTAAACATAGGCGATAGCCTAGGCGGCGCCTATGTGAACATAGGCAACGGGATGGGCGGCGCCTATGTAAGGAATTCTGGTAATTTAAACACTTCGTGTTGAGGACAAAGTGGTCCTTTTCCACCCTTACTTAGCCCTAAAACACGAGATTTAGTTCCAAAGACCCCAAAATACATATTCTTTCATCAAAAGTGCTCAAGATTCTCCTTAGGGTTTCAAAATAAAAACCAAAATAGTTTAAGATTTGACCGTAGGTTTTCAAAGATAATTACATATTTGGAATCACCAATCCACAAGCTTCAAGAAACATCTATTCTCCTTGGAAATAGAGGTATGTGGGGTTTTCCAAAAATCTCATGGGTGTAGTTTTATGAACATGCATGGTTTTAAATGGGGGTTTTCAATCAAATGCTAATATCTTGCTTTCAATATGATTTCTAAGTCATTTTCTTTATGTCATGGGAATTGTTTGCCTATATACTTCAATGGTTGAAACCATGCATATGTGATTTGAGATTTTCCATGGAAGTTTGATAAATATGAATGATGAATTGTTTTCAAATTCCTATGATAATGTTTCGATACTCCATATTGTATTGTGATCAACAAAAAAGAGCATGAATTTGAAATAAATATTGTTCACCACTTGTAAATGATGAAGCACCTTGGTTTTTACATGATTATGCATATGTGGATGTGATATTGATGACTTGTAAGTCGGGTATGATGATACCCTTCAAAATACGATATGTGATTGAATAAAAAAATGAAATTTGAATGTATTGATTTTACATGAGAAAGGTGGATGCCCGAAGAAGGCATTTGAGACACAAGGGCTCTTCGCTGGAATAACGTGTTTGCCGACACGGAATATTAGTGCCAGGCTAAGCGATCTTGTGTACTTGACTTCATGTCATTCCCAAATTGGGACTATAGGCAGGAGCCTAAGCCAAGTGATCTTGGGCACTACCATTGGGTCAAGACACCATGTTGTGTGGTCTTGAGTGTCTCTCCCTCACTTATACTCTAATCTCAGCGGCAACCAAGGTTTGACAGTTGGTGTAAATTATGTAGGGTATTCCACCTACCTCAGTTGCATTTCATTATTGTTGAGAAAAACTATTGCATTACACCCATGTGTTTTCAAATGATTTGATACAGAATTGCTTTATAATGGCTCTCAACTATATTTTGTAAAAATAGTATGTTTTGCTTTGATATCTCTGCGTGCCGGTACTTTTGTGCTAACCCCCTCCCCTCTCCAACCTCTCAGGTTCAGAGGCCCAATATAGGGGTCAAGCAAATCAGTAGATCTTTTAGACAGAGTTGCAGATAATAGTGGTGAGCCTTCTATGTTTCGGAAGGTCTTATGTCCTGCAGTTCTTTTATCTTATATTCAATTTTGGGGGTCTGCTAAGGGCCTTGTCCCAGTTTTCAGATAGACATTGTTTCAGTCATGTAGCAGAGATTTCGCAGACGGTTTTAGAGATGTTGATTTAGATTGTGGGACACTATTCCCCATTTTTATTTTCATATGATTCTTGACCATGATTCCATTATATTGTGTTTCTTCTGCATTACTTTGATCAGATGAATTATGTGCATGATTATCAGACAGATAGGGGTGTTTCGGGCCTTCATGGTTTGAAATGCTCGTCACGGCCAGGCCTTAGTTCGGGTCATGACACCTCAACCATATAAAAATGGTTTTCATCCACTCATATTCATACAAAGAATAACCATGAATAAATTCATAATAAAACTACAAGAAAACTAAAAGTAAAAGGCAAAAAAAGCTCTAATGCAGAGCGTTTGATGCCTTCTCCTCTCTTCAAATGTGTGTTATTCCAAATATGTATTTTAATATGCTTTATTACTATTTATATAGTCGATTAGGTTGTCCATAATCACCCCCAAACTAATCATAAGAATTTGCCAAGTTTTCCCCAACTTAAACCATGCAAAAGATCGTGTTTTAGACGTTTCGGGGGAGGGGGTTGTATTGGATGGACATTGCTGGGCCAAGGGGGTATGATACAAGACCATATCATGACAAACCATTGTTTCATATCCATAAGGTTTTTGGTATAAGTCCCCATACCATGCTATGGTGGTACGGCGCAAGGCCAAGCGCTATAGGGGAGGTTTCATCCAAGTCTTGTTCCATGTTCCTCGTCTACTTGTTCCTTATTTTCCCACTTCTTACGGATTACTTTTTGTCTTCATTTAGATTTCATATCTTATACAAAGTTCACCTTCAACAACTCATAAGAAACATTAGTCTACAAAACACAATAATGTTCATCAAAATACACTAGAGCAAGCATAGAGTAGCCTAACCTAACTTGTTATCTCATCTAAACTTTATTTGATTTTTTTTTTACTCTTGAATTGTTTCAAATGAACCTTAAACACTATAAAATTGTAAATTATCCAAAAAAGATACACATTCACAGTTTATACTTTATTAAGCACATAAGTTATCCTCAAAACTAAGCTAAACGCACGTAGATAATGACACTTAGTTGTGTGAATACACCTAAGATCACCACCCCACACTTAATGATTTGTTAGTCCTCAAACTACTCTTTACACTAGGAACATTCAAGGAGGACTTTGTAACCACTACTTGCACTAAGAGATTCAAGCTAGACACTACATGAATATCAAGTTCTACATTAGGCATGTTATATTAAACTTGAAAAACTCATGAATACTACTTCATGACTTCCTATCCTAAAGAATTGATCCTAACAACTTGGAAAATTCTTGCATACTTTTCAACAATGAGATCATATAAGTTACTTATCCATCATCAAACATCTGGCCTCACCACAAGAGAGTCACCCATATTCACTCACATATGCACTTCATAACAAAAATGGATGTAAGAATAAAATTTTGCTCACTCTCTTAAACAATTTACATATCACATAAGATAAACCATAAGCCTTCCCTTAGTGTATTACTCCACTAATATCTTAATATCAAAGCTCAAGATCACGTACGACATTAATGTTATAATATTGGTTAAGGAACGGATAGGAACTATTTTGGATAAAATAGTAATTATCTTCCCTAAGCTCTTTAATACACTACACTTGACATTAAATACATCTCCAGCCAACCTATTTCTGTCACTTCTACCTTTCTATTTCTCTTTTGTTTTGCCACCTCTCTTTAAGCTAGCTTACACATCTTTAGTAGGGAGTATTTTCCATCAACACAAGATTCACATCTTTTGATAAATTTTTTTGTTTTTTTACACTACTCCACACCAACAACACATAAAAATTTTAAACACGCCCATAGTTATTGCTTTGGGCTTAAACTTGATTTTTTCCTTCTTCGACTCTACTTCTCACTTCTTACCTAATTTAAGTCTTTAACTCAAGCGCTTAAGATTTTTGAATCAAATTATGGTAAAATTAAAAGAAAAGTAATAAGATACATATGAGGTTAAGAAAGAATAGGATAAAGGCTCAATAGGGCTAACTAAGGAAATCTAGAAATGGTAGATATAAGACATGGCTATCAAAGAAATGCCTATATAATCTTCTAAAATGAACATTCTTTATTTCACTTTGCAGACTCACCAATTAAGTTCTAGACATCAATATGAAAATATAGACTGTAAAAAAAACCTCAACACATGTGGCACATTTTTAAATCAATATGTATCTTTTTTGACACTCAACCAAGAAAATGCCAAAATTTAAATTTACTCCAAAAATCACACAAGAGTTATATAAAAGAGCCTTGGTGTCTCCAAAAGTCATTCTATTTTTCTCATCATGCTATAGAATTTAACACCATTTCTAATAAGTAATCATGAGTATAACCTAACTAGAGAATCTCTATTTTTACTCCTAATGTCAAAGATTATAAAAATTACTCTTAAAAATTGAAATGACTATTAGGTTCAAAGGTCTTCCCCCGAAAAAGAATTAGAAAGAAAAACTGAGGGGTAAATGAAGTGTGCTTCTACAAAAAAGACAAATAACAAAATATAAAATAAACAAAGATAAAATATTTTTGGAATTTTTTTAAAATTCAGTCAAAACTTACAAATAAATAAAAATAGACATCCTATAGCACATTTCACCCTAACAAAATATGAATATTCCTCACTCGACACCTTAGGCTCAAACATTGTACCAAAAGTATAAATCAAAGAATAAGGATTAAGAATACTCTCTAAGCCCTATAGGACTGTCTAGTAGCATCATATCAATCAAGGAGGTCTGCGGGAAACCCAAACCTAGTTTTTGGCTCTTGTAATACCCCACAAAATCCTAGACTAGTTTTCAGCTATTCATCACATGTTTAGAAGTCTAAGGCCATTTAATTTACACTAAGTACAAGTGACATGGCAACTTTAACAGGCCAAGATTTCAAATATTTTATTTTTAGCCTTTATGTGTTCAAAACATTGATTTATGAGTTGAAATATGTCTAGGGATGTTAAAAGAGTCATCAGGGAGAGTTTTAGAATTTTTGGAAGAGGTTTGGGGTATTTCTGGACCACGGAGGTAGTATGCCTCTGTGATTTTGATGTGCCACAGATACTGGCCTTCTACGATATGCAACGTGTCATGGAGGTTAGTCTCCATGATACACAGTGTGTCACGAATGCTAGCCTCCATGATAGTCTCCATGCCACGGAGGTTGTGTAAATCCTATAGTTTCATTAAAGTTAAAGGGGTCATTTTTGTCCTTTTCCCCTCTCCTTAAACACCCAATTCACTAATTAACACCTAAGAGGGGTATTATTTTCCCCATTCTCCATCAGTTAATGATACTCAATTTCCTCCATCCTCAATAACACAAAACAACCAAAGTTTCTTCCAAGAATTCAATCATCCATAGTCCCAATTCCAAGTTTTCATCAAGAATTCAAGCAACTTATGTGGGATATTCATCAATGGGTTTCTTCCACCCATTGAGTGCAAAGAATCCCTTGTTTGTCAAGTATAAACCTTTTTTCCATCTCTTTATGAAATTCCAATGTCAGGTATGAATTTACTCACTTTTCTCTTAATAGTTTTGAATTCAAACCATGACAATGTGTTTCCCCATGTAAATTATATTATTACATGCTTTCTAATATCAGTCACCAACATCATGTTCAGTAGATAGCATGTTAATTTATCAATTTATAAATTGAACCATGTGAGCATGATGTCCTCATAAGTTTAAAATATTTTTGTACTTATAATCATTGGTTTCATCAATTTAGTGATATATTCTAAGTTTGGGTCTCTGAATCATGAATTCATTACAGTGTTTTAAAAGATGCTATTGTATTAAAAGTATTATTCAGTGCTGGAGGATTATGCACACTCGATGCCTAGATGTTTATGCATGTTTCTGATTTCAAATAACAAGTTAGTCAGAATTATGATTTTATCACCATATTAAGATTACCATTTTCATAATGAGCACTCACCAGTATAATTTCATATTAAATACATTAGTTTACATGTTCATGATTTCTCTAAATTTTACATGCATTTTTATTATCAAAATACCAAGACTAGAGCATATTTGTTATCAGTGCATATACCAACTTACTCTTCAATTTCTTTCAGTTGGGAGTAGGAGTTAGCACCGAGCTAACCTAGGGATGAAGGCTCACCTACCACTAGAGGACTGAGACCTTTAGTAGAAGTCCCCAAGTTGCAGAACAACATAGTTAGTGTAGCTTATGAGATGTCACTCACCAATTTAGGAATGACACTCTATTAGGGGTCATTCGCTAGGTTAGGACTGACACTGTAGTCCTTCGGGAAATCAACTTTGTTGGATCCACATTGTCAGCCATGTGTTAGTACCCTTGAAAAGGTACCAGAACCCTTCCAACTGGGGTTATAGATTGGACCCCAATTATCTCAGATTAGGATATATCGATTACATGATTGCTCCCACAGTTTTAGTTTAGTACTCAGATTATATAAGGTCAGCTTTGAATGACCAAGTGTTATGTTTATCAGCTATTCAGTCAGTCAATTTTACAGATTATTTTAGTACATACTTTACTTAGCCTTGTATTTATTTTACATGTTCATGCATTCATTCATCGTATCTATATGCACTTTAGTTATTTCTTATATCACGTACTAGTATATTTAAACTACTAACTATATACTCTCTTTTATTCTATATTAATTTCACAATATAGGTTAGGATGCTCAGTTCCTCGATCGCCCTTAGTTGATTCAGTAACACTCAAAAAAATTTAGGTGAGTCCTCATTCATTGAGGACAAGTTATTTGCAGTTAATTTTAGTAATTCCTTTTTTTAGTCAGTCAGAGTTTGTTGGGGGCTTGACCCTTCAACTCCTCATATTTAGAGGTTTTCACATGTTCAAACTTCTTTTCAATTTTATCAGAAGTTCAGATATGTTGAGTATTATTTCAGTATTATACCTTGACATAATTTTATTGTTTTAGCTTTCATAAATGATGTTTTTTAATTTCTTTATTCAGTGCTCACAATAGATACTAGATCATAGGTTTACTTGGTGTCAATTGTGCCCTTAAGCACTGTGTTACGATTGGGGGGTAGTCTTAAGTCATGAAAAAACTTAGTGTCAGAGCGCCTAAGGTTTCAAAGTGTCCTAGGGTATTTGAAAGTCACATTAAGTAGAGTCTTGTGCATGGGTGCGAAGCGCGCCACACTTATGGCCATAGGCTATGAGGCATTTTAGGAAAGCTTACCTTCTTTAAGTATTCATGCCATGTGAAAAAGAGTGATCTCTATTGATTTCACTTTTCTAATTCATCTTTTATCCATTTATAAAAAATTCTCCTAGAAGAAATAACGGATAAAGGAACAGGGATCACCCCATACCACGACCTGTTTAAAAAGATCCTTTGAACGAACATATTCCCCATGCAAAATTCAGGACTGCTTTCACTATTTTGGCCCAGACTGTGGCTTCTCAGAATAACAGTAGGTTGTTGCCCCATCCAATCCATAAGTGAGCACGACACCAACTAGGATTCAAGACTTTACTCGGATGAATCCTTTATTATTTTTTGAATCCAAGTCTAAGGAGGATCCACAAGTATTTATTTATGGTGTGAAAAAAATAACAAATATCATGGTTGTTACTTTTAGTAAGAGTGCTGACTTAGCTGCTTACCAATTACAGGGATTGGATCATACCTGGTTTAAGTAGTGAAAGGAGGACAGAGTTGTTAAGGAAGGACCTATAGAATGGAAGGATTTTGCTATGACCTTCTTAGACAGGTTTTTCCCACTTGAGTAGAAGGATTCCAAAGTGTAAAAGCTTCTAAATCTAAAGTAGGGTAACATGAGTGTAAAGTAGTACTCACTCAAGTTTACTCAATTGGTGAGATATGCTCCAACTATAGTGGCTAAGTATAGGTGTAGAATAAGAGATTCTGTGGCTCAAATGATGTAGTCAAGGAGTGTAGGACAACTATGTTTATTAAAGAAATGGACCTTTCCATATTGATGATTCATGTTCACTAGATTGAGAAGGAAAAGCACAAAGAGAAGAAAATAGAGAATAATAGTGCAAAAACTAGTAACTTCAACTTCTTACATCAAAGGTCTGATGGTGTGAATTGTTCTTAGTTTTTCCAAAAATTTTCAGCTTTAGTCCCATCATCAGCTAATGCACTAGTGCCTAAGTTTAGGCAGGACAATTGGGATAGAGCGCCAGGCTCTAAGTCCTAGGTTAGCATAAATAATGATTGCACCAACCTATTTTTCAAGAGATGTGGTAAGAATTACCAGGGAAAGTGCAGGGCAGGCAATGATATGTGTTTTAGGTATGGAAAGCCAGGCCACAAGATCAAGGACTACCTAGTGGTTTCCTTGAAGGGAAAGGAGTTTCGTTACCAGGGTTAGTCTAATTTTTCATCAGCTCTAGTAGGTCGGCCGACACAGTAGGTGCCACCTCCAGTGCCACCAATGGGTAGCATCAGAACTGAATTTATGCTCTCCAGGATTTTCAAGATCAGGGAAGTTCCCTTGATATAGTTACGGGTATATTACAAGTCTTTCACCTCCATATTTATGAATTATTAACACCCTGGAGCTTCACTTTCTTTTGTGAATCCTTATATAGAGGTAGACTTCAGTGTTAGTCATGATATATTAGTAGAGCCCTTCTCAGTGTCTACCCTAGTAGGTAGTTCTATTATAGCCAAACTGGTATACAAAAATTGCCCATTCTTAGAAATCTACGTTAGTTGATCTTGTGGAGTTAGAGATGACCAATTTTGATGTCATTATCTACATGGATTGGATCCACTTATGCTATGCCTCAATTGTATGTTCAAATAGAATGGTACTATTTTTGTTTCTTAATGATCTTGTTATTAAATGGATGGGTAGTATTTCAGTGTCTATAGGTCGATTTGTCTCTTATCTTAGGGCAAGAAGGATGATATCTAAGGTATGTATTTACCATCGCATCCTAGTCAAGGAATCAAATTCTAAAACTCTGTGTATAGAGTTAGTTCCAGTAGCAAATTAGTTTACAGAAGTGTTCCTAAATATCTTCTCAGATTTTCTCCAAAAAGAAAAAGTTGAATCACCTCTTTGATAAGGGTTTCATCAAGTCTAGTGTTTATCCATGGGGTGCACTAGTTCTCTTCATGCACAAGAAAAATGGTTCCCTTCAAATATGCATTGACTACTGTCAGTTAAACATGAGTGCGGAGGAGTAATCACTCAAGTTTATTCAAATGGCAAGCAGATAGACTATAGTGGCTTATTCTAGGGATAGAATGAGTAAGTTTGTGTCTAGGGTGTCAAATAGTGTAGTCAAGGAGTGTAGGATAGCTATGTTGATTAAGGAGATGGACCTTTCTAGATTAATTATTCATGCTTAGAAGATAAATAAGGAAAGAGGGCTAGAATCGATAGATTCAACTTCTCACAGCAAAAGTTTGATGGTGTGAATCATTTATAGTTCCTCTAGAAATTTTTAGCTCCAATCCCATATTTAGACAGTGTGCCAGTGCCTAAGTTCAAGCAAGACAATCGGGATAAAGCGCCAGGCTCTAAGTCCCAGGGTAGCATGAATAGTGGTCGCACCAACCTACTTTATAGATGATATAGTAACCATCATTAGAGAGAGTGCAGGGCAGCAAGTAATGTGTGTTTTAGATGTGGAAAGCCAGGTCATAGGATCAAGGACTACCTAGTAGTTGCCTAGAAGGGAAAGGATTTTCGTTAACAAGGTTAGTCCACTTTTTCATCATCTCCAGCAGGTTGCACAACTCAGCAAGGTGCCATCTCTAATGCCACTAGTGGGCAGCGTCAGAACCTACTTTATGCTCTCTAGACTCGGCATGATCCGGAAAGTTCCCCTGATGTAGTTATGGGTATGTTATAAGTCTTCCACCTCAATGTTTTTGAATTGTTACACCCTGGATCTTCATTATCTTTTGTGACTCCTTATATAGTGATAGACTTCAGTATCAGTCCTGATATATTAAAATAACCATTATCAGTGTCTACCCAAATAAGTAGTTCTATTATAGCTAGATGGGTATACAGAAATTGCTCGATCACAGTGTTTCAAAAAGTTACTTCAGTTGATCTTGTGGAGTTAGAGATGACTGATTTTTATGTCATTCTCGGTATTAATTGTCTCCACTCATTATATGCCTCAATTGATTGTAGAAACATAATAGTACGTATCTAGTTTCCAAATGATCCTATTATTAAATGGAAGGGTAGTACTTCAATACCTATAGGCTGATTTATCTCTTATCTCAATGCAAGAAATATGATATTTAAGGGATGTATTTACCATCTCATCAAAGTCAAGGATTCAAATTCTTAAACTCTGAGTATTGAGTCAGTTCCAGTAGCAAATGAGTTTCCAGAACTGTTCCCTAAAGAACTTCCCTAGAGTTCCTCCTAAAAGGGGAATTGACTTCGGAATAGATCTCCTTCCAGAAATGCAGCCTATCTTAATTCCACCTTTCAAAATGGCTCCAACTAATCTTAAAGAATTAATGGAACAGTTCAAAGACCTCTTGGATAAGGGTCTCGTCAGGCTTAGTATTTCTCCGTAGAGTACTCCAATTCTTTTCATGTGCAAAAAAGATGGTTCTCTCTAAATGTGCATATACTTCCATCAATTAAACAAATTCATAATCAATAATAAATATCCTATCCTCAGTATCAATGAATTGTTCAACCAACTTCAGGGTGCAAGCTATTTCTCTAAGATAGACCATAGATTCGAATTTCGTCAGCTTTGAGTAAAAGAATGTGACATTCTAAAGATAGCCTTTAGGACTCAGTATGGTCACTTTGAATTTATAGTTATGTATTTTGGACTAACAAATGCTCCTACAACTTTTATGTACTTGATGAATAGGGTGTTCTAGCAGTACTTGGACACGTCCGTCATAGTCTTATAGATGACATCCTCATTTACTCTTGTAGTTAAGGTGACCATGCAGACCATTTCAGAATTTTATTGAAGACCCTTAAGGATCACTCCTTATTCACTCATTTCAGCAAGTGCTAATTCTGGTTGAGATCAGTAGCTTTCCTTGGTCACATTATTTTCGATGATGGTATTCGAGTTGATCCTCAGAAGACCAAAGCAGTAAGAAAATGGCCTAGAACTATCTCCCCATTAGATATCAGGAGTTTCATAGGTTTGGTTGGTTACTATAGATAGTTTATTGAAGGATTTTCTACTCTTTCTTAGCCCGTGTCTTGACTAACCTAAAAGAAAGTAAAATTTTAATGGTCGGATTCCTGCGAGAAGAGTGTTCAGGAGTTGAAGACTATCCAGTATTGACTCTACCAGAGTGTTCAGATGGGTTAGTAGTTTATTATGATTCTTTCAGAGTTGGTATTGTTATGTGTTAAACCACCGAGGTAAGGTCATAGCCTATACCTCTAAACAACATACGCCCTATGAGAAGAATTACTCTACTTATGATCTTAAGTTAGCAGCAGTGGTCTTTGCCTTAAAGATTTAGAGTCATTACCTTTATGGGGTCCATGTTGACATGTTCAAGGATCATAAGAATACAATATGTGTTCACTCTGAAGGATCTAAATCTTTATTAGAGGATCTAAATCTTTATTTGAAAGGCTATGATATGAGTTTGTTCTATCACCCAGGTAAGGCTAATGTAGTGGTTGTTTCCCTTAGTATATTTTCTATGAGAAGTGTTGCACATGTTGAGGAGGATAAGAAGGAGTTAGTCCATGAGGTTCATTAGCTTACTAGATTGGGTTTTCGGTTAGTTGATTCAGCCAAAGGTAGTATATGGGTTACGAATGGTTTGGAACCTTCATTAGTGGTTGACGTGAAAGAAAATCAAGACACGAATCCTATCTAGGTAAAGTTGAAGTAGGCAGTTCGAGATCAGAAGGTTGAGGTTTTCTCCTAAGGGGGAGATGGTGTGCTTCATTGTTAGGGTAGATTATGTGTTCTGTGTGGATGTTTGAGACATCAAATACAAGCAGAAGTACATAGTACGCTATACTATATTCACTTGGGAGATACTAAGATCTACCATGATTTGTAAGAAATTTATTAGTGGAATAGTATGAAGAAAGATATTATGGAATTCATGGGTAAGTGTTATAATTGTTAGCAAGTTAAGGTGGAGCACCAAAGGCCTAGTGGCATGCTTTAGGAGTTCAGAATCCCCACTTGGAAGTGGGAGGAGGTGAACATAGATTTTGTAATAGGGTTACCTCATACGCATAGTCAGCATGATTTGATTTAGGTCATTTTGGATAGATTGACCAAGCCTTTCTTCCTAGTTCATGCTTCATATTCAGTTGAAGATTATGATAGACTCTATCTCAAGAAATTTTTAAAGTTACAAGGTGTTCCGTTGACCATTATTTCTTATAGAGGTACCCGATTTACCTCACTTTTAGATGGCTTTTTAGAAGGGTTTTGGTACCAAAGTTCATCTTACTACATCTTTTCATTCTCATACAATCGGTCAGGAAGATAATACTATGTAGACCTTAGAATATATTTTAAGAGCTTGTGTTATTGATCTCAAGGATAGTTGGGATGACCACTTACCATTGATTGAGTTTGCCTACAACAATAGATATCACTCAAAATTCACATAGCTCCATTTGGGGCTCTCTATGGAAGGAGGTATAGATCTCATATTTGTTTGTTTTAAGTAGGTAAGGCTTCTTTGATGAGCCCAAATTTAGTATATGAGGCGATGGATAAAGTTTAGTTGATTCAAGAAAGGCTAAGACAGCCCAAAGTCATCAAAAATCTTATGATTATGTGAGAAGAAGAGATCTTGAGTTTGATGTTGGTGATTTGGTTTAATTGAAAATTTTAACGATGAAAGGGATAAAGAGGTTTGGTAAGAAATGTAAGCTCGTTCCCCGCTATTTTGGCCCATATAGAATTTTGAGCCATTTTTGGAAGGTAGCTTATGAGTTAGAGTTGCCATCAGAATTGTCATCAGTTCATCCGGTGTTTTATGTCTCTTTCCTAAAGAAATGCATTGGTGAACCAGCTTCTGTCATTCCTTTAGAATATGTGGGAATTCAAGATAGTCTTTCCTATGAAGAAGTCCCAGTTGAGATCCTTGACTGTAAGATTTTCAGGTTGAGGAATAAGGAAGTTCCTTTGGTTAAGAATCTATAAAGAAATCAATCTGTTGTGGGAGATACTTTGGAAGTAATAGCCAATATGCGAGCCAAGTATTCCCATCTTTTCTCTACAAATTCTGATTTAGCTTAAGGTAATTGTTTTTCTTAAATTGATTCTCTAGTTTTCTATCTCAGCTATCCAACCATCCTCATGTTATAGTATGCATTCATAATTTCAGTTCAGTCCATGCATCATGTTTTAAATTAGGTTACTAGATCATGATTTATCTCATAAGTATTTAGTACATGATCGTAGTCTTCTTAGTGTCTCATATTATATAGTTTTATTCGGGGACGAATGACCCCAAGGGGGAGATATCGTAATACCTTGCAAGATCCTAGACTAGTTTTTAGCTATTCATTACATGTCTAGAAGTCCCAAGCCATTTAATTTACACTAAGTACAAGTGACATGGCCATTTTAACACCACAAGATTTCAAACATTTTATTTTTGGCATCTCTGTGTCTGAAACGTTGATTTACAGATGAAATATTTTTAGGGATGTTAAAAGGGTAATCTGTGAGAGTTTGGGATTTTTCAAAAAAGGTTTGAGGTGTTTTTGGAATACGTAGGGAATACGCCTCCATGATTTCGACGTGCCATGGAGGCTGGTCCTCCGAGATACATAGTGTATCATGGAGTTTAGTCTCCCTGATACACAAAATTTCACAAAGGCTAGCCTCCACGATAGCCTTCATTCCACGGAGGTTGTGTAAATCCTGTAGTTTCATTAAAGTTAAAGGGGCATTTTGGTGCTTTTCCCCTTACACTAAACACCTACTTCACGACTTAACACCCAAGATGGGCATTATTTGCAGCATTCTCCATGAATTAGCGATACTCAATTCCCCCCAATCCTCAAGAACACAATATAATCAAAGCTTCTTCCAAGTATACAACCATACAAAGTCTTAATTCCAATTTTTTCTTAAAGAATTCAAGCAACCCTGGTATGTGGGATATTCATCAATAGGTTCCTTTCACCCATTGAGTCCCAAGAATCCCTTGTTTTTTAAGTATAAAACTTTTTCCCTCTCTTTACGAAATTCCGATATCAAGTATGAATTTACTGACTTTTCTCTTAACAGTTTTGAATTATTACTATGACAATGTGTTTCCCAAAGTAAATTATATTCTTACATGCTTTCTAATCTCAGTCACCCATATCATGTTCAGTTGACATCATGTTAATTTATCAATTTATAAATTATACCATGTGAGCATGATATCCTCACAAGTTTAACATAATTCCATATTCATAATCATGTGTTTCATCAGTTTAGTGATACATTATAAATTTTAGGTCTCTGAATCATGAATTTCCTTACAGTGTTTTAGATGATGTTATTACGTTTAAAGTATTATTCAGTGTTGGGGGGTTATGAACACCCAATACCTAGATATTTATGCATGTTTTTGATTTTAAATAACAAGTCAATAAGAATCATGATTTTATCACCATATTCAGATTATAATTTTCATAATGAGCACTCACAAGTATTATTTCATGCTAAATATTTAAGTTTATATATTCATGATTTTTTTAGATTTTGCATGCACTATTTTCAAAATACCATGACTTGAGCGTATTCATTATCAGTGCATGTACCAGCTTACGCTTTAATGTCTTTAAGTTGGCAGTAGGACTTATCACCGAGTGAACCTAGGGATAAAGGCTCTCCCGCCAATAGAGGATTGAGACCTTTAGTAGACATCCCTAAGTTCGAGAACTACATAGCCAACATAGATTATGAAATGTAACCCTCCAGTTTAGGACTGACACTCTCTTAAAGGTCACTCGCTGGTTTAGGACTGACACCCTAGTCCTTTGGGAAATCAGCTTTGTTGGATCCACTTCATCAGCCATGTGTTGGTACCCCTGGCAAGGTACCAGCACCTTTCCAATGAGGGTAACAGGTTAGACTCCAATTAGCTACGATTGGGGCATGTTGGTTACATGATAGCTCCAACAGTTTCAGTTCAGTACTCAAATTATATCAGTTCAGATTTACATGACCAGGTGTTCAGTTTATAATTATTCAATCAGTAATTTTTACTAATTATTTCAGCACATGCTTTACTTGGTCTTGTATTCGTTTTACATGTTCATGCATATATGTTCAGTATCTACATGCACTTCAATTAGTCCTTATCTCATGTTCGAGTACATTCAAACTATTGATTACATACTATTTTTGCGCTACATTGATTTCATAATATAAGTTCGGACGCCCAGTTCCCCAATCACCCTTAGTTGGTTTAGTGCCGCTCAGCAGCAGCTGTGGTGAGTCCTTATCCATTAAGGATAAGTTATTTGTAGTTATTTTTAGTAATTCTTTTATTTAAGTCAGTCGAAGTTAGTTGGGAGCTTGTCCCATCAACTTCTCATGTTTAGAGGCTTTTAGATACTAAAACTTGTTTTCAGTTTTATCAAAAATTCAATCATATTAGGTATTGTTTCAGTAGTACACCTTGACACAACATTATCGGTTTAGCTTTCAAATATGATGTTTTGTTATTACTTCATTCAGTTCTTATAGCAGACACTAGATCATAAGTTAGTTTGGGGTCACTTATAGCCTTAAGCACTGTGTTTTGACTTGGGGGTAGTCTCGGGCTGTGATAGCTTCTTAGCTAAGATCTTAGGTACTCAAACATTCCTTCAACCTATCAATACAAAACAAAATTTATACTAAATAAAATCTAAAAAATATTAACTACCTTAACTTAGGTTGCCTCCCAAGTAATGTCTGATTTATTGTTGCGACATGACCATATCACAATAATTATCCATATTTTATGACCCCTTTCCTCATTATCAAGGCCCATCTTATCCTTCTTTTTTTGACCTCATGAGTGCTCACAATCAAAGCCTGGAGCATTTCTTACACTCACCTTTTCAGGATTCCATTCAAGCTTTTCAAGCTCGGGCTTATTTGTCAATTTGGGAATATTCATGAGAGATTCTGAAAATGCAATTGTGTTTTTCTATCCTCTACACAACACTTATCAACTTCAATCGCTGAGATCGTGTATAAATTTCTATAGTGTGAGGGTGTGTTGAGTCCTTTGCATACTCTAAAAAATACTTTTTCATCATTAAATCTCATCTTGAGTGTGCCCTCTCTAACATATATTAATACTCCCCCTGTGGCCAAGAATGTTCAACCTAATATGATTGGTACCCTATCATCTACATCATAGTCAAGAACAATAAAGTCAGTAGGAATAATTAACATACAAACCATAATGAGAACATCCTTTATGTTTCCTTCGGAGACTACTCTAGTTTTGTCTGCCATCTAGAGAACAACTGAACAAAGCCTTGGCTTTCCCAAGCTTAAAGTTTTAAACATAGAAAGAGGCATCAAATTGATGTTTTCCCCTAAATTACTAAAAGCTTGAACTATATCACTTTCACCAAAGGGTGAAACTCCCAAAAACCTTGAGCATTTCTGGCTTCTTGCTCATATCCATAAAAATTCACTCATTTGTAAGTGCCACAGTCTCAATATCACTAAGCCTCATTTTATTCATCACCCTACATTAAAGAAATTAACATAATTGGGCATTTCCTACAAAACATGTAACAAAGGTTGTTGATGTGAAGTTTTCTAAATGTGTCAAAGAATTTTTTAAAACATGCATCCTCTTCAGCTTTCTTAATATTTTGAGTGAATGGTGATGGTGTTTTATTTTGAGATTGATCAACAAGATTTTCATTTAGGTACCTATACTTCCCTTTTTTATCAGCTTCTTTGGCTTCAACTTGCTTTTCTACAGTTTAGGAGTGCTCAACTCCGCCTGCACCTCTTGAATTTTCATTAAAGGCATGTCACTCAAATCTCTACTACTCCTTAAGGTGATTGTTATTAATTATTTTGGATTTTCTATATCATTAGGTAAAGCTATTTTTAGTCTAGTGTTTTACACCTAAATTAAATGATCCATTTGCGTCTCTGAATACTTTTGAGCCAATTGTTGATTTTTGATCTCTGCAGCCATTTTATCTTTGTTAGACAGAATATTTTTCAAGGTCTCTTCTATATTATTATATTGGATATTGTTTTGAATACCTTTCTACTGTTGAAACTGTTGAGGTTGGACTTAATTATTGACCCAAAAGTGGTTGGGTTGACTCTGCCAGTTGCGATTGTAGGCATTACCATAGTTCTGGTTCCCTTTTGTGTATTTCCCATAAAATTAACCTATTCTGGATTTTCTCCACATAAGTGTGTAGACTAAATACTGATACAATAAATTTCACGCCAATTTTGTACCTACTAAACTGCATTAACAGGGCCTAAGGTTAAGCTACACTTAACTTGTTGAACTAACTCATTATTTGGTTTTAGAAAAAGGCTAACTGTACAACTAATACAGTAAAACTATCTCGATCATACCTTGAGGCTTTTTCACTATACTTATAGAAATATTACCTTTCCACTCTATATTACCTTATGTAATACGATTGAGGAGAGCATATAACTCATCATAGGTTTTCTCCTAAGCATGACCACTGCTATTGAATCTAGCAATTTTTTTCTATTATGGTCAAGACATTCAATAAAAAAATGAGCTAATGCGTCATTTGTATATTGGTGCTGTGGGCATCTATGTAAGGAGACTTGAATCTTTCCCATGCATGATAGAGATTTTCATCTGGCTTCTTCTAGAAACTTAAGATCACACTCATCAACCTTGCAGTTTTCCCAGATTGAAAGGGTCGAATGAGGAACTTCTTATCTAACTTGTCCTATTTTATGATTTAATTTGAAGGTTCTATCTTCAACAATTTCCTTGCTTTTCCTATTTGTGAGAATGGGAAAAGAGTGAACCTCACATTATATGTGGAGACTCCCGTAGGAATGAATGAGCCACTGATCTCTAAAGAGTTCTATGGATGGACGTATGGATCCTCTTGTGGAAGGCTTGTAAACCTCCCTCTTGTGTGCAACAATTGCACCATATTTTGTTTAAGCTCAAATTTTTCTTATGCATCTAGTTTTTGGATACTGGAGGTTAAATTGGTTTCGTGTGGGATTTCTCCCATGCTCAATGTCCTATGAGCTGGTTGTTTATCACCAATTACAGTAGGAATGGTCTCTTCTTATAGAACTTGCGGGATTGGATAAAGAAGTAGTGCTTCTCTTTTTAATTGGAACAAACATTGCTAAGTTTTTGGACATGGTTACACCAAATCCAATTCCCTTGCCAACATACTTAAGAGTTAAACCTGAACCTGCAAATTTAGTAGCTAAGGTCAAATTGTTAGAACTTATCAAATACAATAGTAAGACTAAAAATTAGAATGATGCTAATTTTTCAAGTCCCCCGTAATGGTGCAAAAACCTTGTACTATGTGAAACCACACAAACAAGTGTACCTGGTTGTGCAAGTAATAAAGATGCTCTTTCAAGAAAAATATCAATCCCACGGGGACTTGGTGTTTAGCAAACAATCTAATTCAAGTATTACTCTCAAATTTAAATGAGTGTGATTTGTAACAAAAAAGAGTTTTGAGTATTACTATTCTAAAATTAACATGAAGAATATAGGAGTTCAAAAGTACTATAAAAAATAATTTAGAGAGTTCTATGGTCAAGGCATCTTGAACAATCATGCAAAGCTATACAATCGCGTTGGTCAAGTTATCTATCTTTGTTGTTGATTTTTAGGGTTAATAACATTATTATGATCTTTCGAGTCTTTGATTCTTTATTAAATTAGCCTCAAAACTATATCAGTGCATTGGGATGTAGGAACTAATTCATATGCTTTTATATTTCATCTAGTATTTTAGCCAAAAAGGGATAATTAGGTATATTCCTATCCTAACTGTGAATCTAGTCTTTAACTAATCGTAAAGACAAGAAACCATTCCTTATGTTCCATGTTCTACTATAATGTTACTCCTTCTCGACTTACAAATGAAATATAGATGTATTCTGAAGGTCACGAATCAATAGAACAATAAGTACAAGAACATAAGAACAACCAATTGTGATAATCAACTTTAACCAACTTGAATTTATGCTAATGAATCATGTTCGTGACCTCAACCCTAGAAAGACAGTGTTTAGCCACTGTAGTTATACAAAGAATCACCATTAATGAATTCATAAGTAAAACTACAATAAAACAAAAAGTAAAAGGAAGAAACCTAAAAGTAGAACTATAGAAAATGAATATACTAATGAAACTAATATAGGGAGTTAACCCCAAAACCTGGTGAATTAAGTACAAAAGCTTCTAAAATGACAAGAGTAGAAGGTAAGATACAAAATAAAAATATACAAGTAATCTCTAATATACAAAATAGAGATCAGTCCAACAATAAGAGGGAGAGCAGGAAAAACTTTGAACTTTAGGATCTCACCTCCAATGTCCAATCCATGGTTGCTACACACAATGTACAAACAACAGCAAGAACTGGTAGTAAGATCTGCAGGTTGTAGAAGTGTAGTATAAGTACCAAACACAAGGTACATAATAGGCATTCGCCACCAGATTTCTAAAGATAATGCAAGTATAAATAACAAGCAGTAATATAAACTAAAGAAAACTACTCAGGAAACTACACATGATAATTGCTAATGAAAAGGTAAGGTAAACTATTAGATACTATAATTAATTATGGACGAAGCATAATTCCATAAGTAGATAGACTATATGTGATAGTTTAGTGAAGAAAGAGATATACAATATACAACAATAGTAGAAAGGAAGGAAATGATATAAAAATAGTAACTAGAGCAAAATAAATAAACAATGATGCTATACTAAAAAAACAAAATGAAGACACTACTTTGAAGGAACTACTTTACATCACCTGGATAATAAATAATGAGGGAGCTTACTCTAGCATAATCAGGATCTCAAACAAAAATGTACATAGTGTTAGGATGATCTAATAATTATAAACCTCACTGCAACACGAGAAAAGGGATCAAAATTGTACCAAAAACCTTACGTACCAAATCATAACCAAACCGCCACGAAATATGCAATAATAACTAAACAGTAAGTATATGGATAGTCTGGACAACCAATAACCCCAACTAGACCCCTAGGAGCCTAGAGAGGCACAAAAAAGTAATCAGCAAATAATAACCATAGCTTGTATCTGTACAGTCCCCCATTAGAGCGATAGATTCAAGCGACACACAATTATACTAGCTAATAGGGAATGCATGTTAATGAATAAATTCAATATAAACCAATAATAAATAATAAATTGAGTGTCAAATTATACCAAGTGTATGTACCTCCTCCATCTCAGTAGCTCGCAAAGACAAGACCTACGACGACCATTCTTCTTCGATATCGTGACTCATTAGATGAAGGAACACTATAAGGGACTCAGGATATCTATATATATTGCCTGGTCCCGAACCATGTCTTACAATAACTATCAAGACCAATCTACATCATCCAGTACGCCAAAGAAATATAAATTATAATAAGAAATGCCAGACTTGAAGCAAAACTAAATTAGTATATATCTTTAAATCTATTGCCCAAGATTGAATTTGGGACAAAAATAGCATAGTAATGTAGAAATGGTTGGAATCTCCCTCAAACAAGGTGAATAAGTAGTGGTAAAAAAGAGTGGATCCATAATTGTCCAAAATCTGCCTTGATCAAATTTCCAAAGTAATATGTTAAGTTTAAGATGTCATAAATTAATGATAAGGGTGGTACAACTTTCATTTTCAAAGAATAAATTTTAAAGTTAAGAAACTTGGGAATAAATCCCTTTTTAGAAAAATAATAAAATAAAAGTTTTAACTGGAATCATATTACTAAATAAGTATAAATGCGCCTAAATATATGCATACCTCCACCAATATCCAGAAAATACAACCGTAACCATTTGGATATCTATACCTATAACTGTATCCTTTCTAAGGATAAAGTACTAATCTGGTGTCCAACTGGTATCATAACCAGAGCCTCGAACCCAACAATATATAAAAATTTACATTTGCTAGCACCATAGTTTAGAAAACTAAGGTATCTGGGGCACAAAGGTACTATAATGATATAATAGGGGAAATACCATCAATTACACTAAGTAATATAGTAACTCATTTACTAAAGGGTCATTCCTATCAATCTATGGTCAAACAAGTCCATAATCCAATGTAATATGCTTCTACAATCATAATGAGTATTCTAGACTAAGATTCGGGTCACTTTTCTATTCTAAACTCTCTTAATCGGTCAAGTCATGATATTACCAAGTATAAACATATCCTATTATCCCTACCTATCATGCGATCAATATAATATATAATATTATGGGGAAAATTAAATCAAAATCTACTTTGATGGTGAACTGCACAGTTGAACCATCCATAATTTGCTCATCATTTCTCCAAGATCCCAAAATGATGTCATGCTATAAAAATCATAATCTACACATAGTACAAGTAAAAAGATACAAATATTGCTATATAAAATTTTTTACCTAAATTTGGATCAAAAAAGGCTTGTGAGGCTGCAAATGAGATTTCAAAATTGAATTCAACATGTGGTTCCTCGATGGATAAGGAATGTGAGCTCAAAAGTTGAGCAGGAATAGAGTCTCGATTGTGGCTCAAATCAGCCCTAAGAGTTACAAAAAATAATAAAGAAGAATGAAGAATTTATGGATAATTAGGCCAGAAACTTACTAAGAAATTTGTGGGGTATGATCACCTCAACACCCTCTACTCATCTCCTACTCAAACTTATGATTCCTTGCGAGTTTATTGAGTTCCTAGGGCTAGAAATTGCTTAAATAGATGAGAAAATTATAAAGTAATAGGGAAGAGGGAATTTTATATTGCCAAGGGGTTACCCTTCGTGAAACCAAGGCCCCTAGTTGTGATTGTGATGCCAGTTAAAATAGCCCTTCACAAATGCGGGGTATGAATTTCTAATGCGATGCTAGCCTAATCTAGGCCTCCGCAAACATGACTGGTCTACCTCAAAGGTGAAGAGAAGATTTTAGTTGGCCCGATCAGCTTAGTCCTCCCAATCACAAAGGCTAGCTCGCAAATGCGAAGGTCAAGATTCCTTGACCATCACGAATGCAGCGAAACCTAGAAATCGCAAAGACCAGGGCTTGGATACACCCGCAACTACAGCATCAGAATTTACCAAGGCCTCATGTACTTCGACCTGGGATTCGAGATTCATTTGGAACCGTTCGCGCAAACTACCTATTCTACCATACCGAATTCTACATTTGGTACTCAACGAAACTATTAAAATTTCCATTTAAGGTTGTTTTTATTATGAGTGCCCCACACACGTACATCAATATTATTAAATCTATCCAATTACCCAAAATGAATTAGAAAGACTCAAGATCGGGACCAAGGATCCCCTAGCCTAAAATCAATCTTCCAAAGCTAATGATGTTGTCAATATTTCCATCCGATACCGTTTACTAAGGGTTTTGGTCCAAGACCAATTTCTCCATTTTAAAATAGGGAAATGATCATAAATGCCAAACGAATTGCCTATAATTGAATTGACGGTTCTGATGAGTCATAAATAAAATTTAACTTCTATGGGAAGGCTCAAAGTGCAAAAAAATGCAGATATTGAGAAAATGACCTGGAGATTTATTACAAGAAATCTTTAGTAACATCTTTTAACAAAATACTACGCTTGAAGCAGTGGTAAAGGTTAAAGAAATTCAGTTCAAAAATAAGCCTGTAGTATAGAATAGAGAAGAACTCATTCTGTACAAACAAAATTGAAGAGGTACTTAAAGTTAGATAAGGAATATTATAGGAAAAAATCATGAATAAAGTGGTTTCATGAGGGTAATTGAAACACTAAATTTTCATACTTATATTAAGGAAAGAAGAAAGAGACTCAACATGCATGGAATTTAGAATAGGAAGGATACTACAATACTGAAAGTAAAGATATTGGCGACGTGGTTGCCAAGTTTTATAGTAGGCGATTAGAAGAAAGAGGTTAAACAAAAAGTTCATAGGCTTAATGGTGATAGCACAAATAGTCCATATGAGTTTTTAGGACTGTTCTTTAAGACATATTGGAGAATTGTGATGGAGGATGTCACCAATATAGTATGGACATACATTTTTGGATAAGAGCTTTCTAGATTCATCATTCATACTAATTTAGCCTTATACACATGAAAGATGATGATAGACGATTCACAGATCTAATACTAATTAGTTTGATTACTTTTGCTAATTAAATTATCTTTAGAGTTTGTATAAGATATTAATTAAGTACCATTTTACCAAGTTTGATCTACACCGATAAAATTGGTTTTATGAAAGGGAGAAATATTATAGAGAATATCCTCATGGTTCAAGAGATTATAAGAAATATCAACAAGAGAAATAAGTTACATAATACAATTTGAAAACTGAATATGGTAAAAGAATATTGATATAATGGATTATTTAACTAAAGTTATCAACAAGTTTTGGTTCTCCAAAGTGGTTATTAACATAGTACGAAGATAATCAGTAATAATTGATACTTAGTACAAGTGAATGGAAAATCACCCGATTTTTAAATCCTCTAGATGATTAAAGTGAGGATATCAGTTATTTCATACTCTATTCACCATACTAGCTAATGTTCTCTCTAGGGGCCTCGACAAACTTAATCAAGGTGTTGGTGTTGTGACAAACACATACAAGCTACCATAAGATACAGTATTTTTATAACATCGCCAATAGCTACTACATTCTGGAGGGAGTATTTTTATATCATCTCCAATAGCTACTACATTCTGGAGACGGTTTGCTTCTTGTGCAAGTTTTAATATTAAGGAGTTGAAATTGAAACAAGTCAGACTAGAGTGGTGAAAAACTAAACAATCTCTTAAAGTTCACAACATATCCAAAGTAATCTCAACAATCATCATGTGAGGGTTATGGAAGAGAAGAAATTCTATGAGACATTACCTATAAAAGGATGGTATACCATGTGTAATCTACGTCAATATATTGATTAAGTGTTAATTATCTATGTCAACCTCTGTTCCAATAGATTGACAAGTAGTCATATAATTTTCTCAATAGTTATAGACCAAGATTATACCACTATCTAATTTATTAGATGAAAACGGGTAGAATTAACATAAACACAGATGACGTAAGGAAGGAAATTCAAGAAAAAGATCCTATATAGTTCTTCCTTTGGAATGATAGAGAAGACCCATATTGGAGAAACTACTAATATGATTACAGAAATCATAGCAATACAAAAGGTTGTGCATTACTGTTTGTCACATGATATACATGATTGGACAATGAAACACGTAGACAAGGAGTAGATCATTTTGTTATAATCTTTCATTTTAGTAGAATTTACATTAAATGTATTGTAAATATTGGAATGAGCATGAAGATCCAATTGATAGGCCACCTTGCCAGCACTTCTGAGCACTTGAAAGAGACCAAAATTCTTTGGACTCATCTTAATATAGGAGCCTTTCTTCATCGCTACTTGATGAATACCGATCTCCAATAGCTAGAACCCTCTTTAACCCCTTATCAATTTACAACTTAATCCTAGACTAAGCCATTTGATCTTTTAGTAGTTTGAGGGTAGATTCTCTTGTTTGTAAACTTCGTAAGTAACCTTTATCATAAGGGTTTGAAGAAGACAAAATACATGCAATGGTGATGATTTTCCATAAAAAATCTCATAAGAAAGTAGTTCTTGTTTATGAATGAAAATTACTAGTATACCACCTATCAACTAAAAACAACCAAACACGCCAATCCTTATGTCTCTCTAGACGCACATCTCAAACATGTTTCCATATACTTTATCACAACCTCGGTCTAGCCATGACGTTAAGGATGATACGTAGTCAACTAGTACAAAGCTACTCATTGTAAACTACATAACTCTTGCTAGAATTTATTAAGGAAGATAGCATACCTGTCAGTGATAATAGCTAAGCCAATCAATAAAGCTTGTAGATTTTATCCATGAATACTTGAGCTCCACTTGCAGTAGTGAAAGAATGGTAAAGCACAATGAGGAGAGCGTACTTTCTAAGTATATCTACTACAACTAAAATAGCATATTTAACATGAGAAGTAGGTAGTCCTTCTACAAAGTTCATACATATATTTTGCCAAACACTCTCATAGATATATAGAGGCTAGAAATACAAGGGAAAGCTTGATCTATGCACGTTAAGACAAGCTAAGAAGTTCAAGAGCTTCTCAATGAGTCACTGCATAAGAGGCTTGGAGAAAGTTTAGAAGGAATGCTTGAAGCTTAATAACATGCTCTTCACACTTCAAGGAAGTTTAATTACATATGTTCAAGCTACACCTTTCTTATGAAGATGAAGAATCATGAAGTTCATGGAAGATCAACACATAATGACCTTCAAGATTCGAAAGATATCGTCGATTAAAGACTTCACTTAGAAGATTAATTGGAGCAGAGAGAAATAGGCTTTGTATGCAAAGAATTTATGCTTATAATGAAAGCCTCATGTTTATGAAAATCCTTATTTCATTAAGAATATTTTTTTAAAATAACAAGCTTAGGCTATAGATAAGAAGCTCATGAACCTTCACCATATGCATCAAATTTATAGTGAGCTCGTGAGAAAAATCAAATAACGCAACATTAGTGGTAACATCATAACTTCCTTTAACATATAGAGACTTCCTGTGCTTTATTACTTCATCCAGAATTTTCATTTACAAAATTTGATTAGAAGTATTCAATTGATTCTTTCCCTTCTCTCTAAGATTTCCTTAGCGTTTTCCACCGGAATGGATCCACAACCGTCGGTGGAGATTTTTCAACCACCGAATGATACCCAAGAGGGCTGTATTGATGTTGCAAACATAACCAAACAAGAATCAGTACCTAAATCGACCTACAACATTGCGAAATCGAATAACAAAATAGCGATCTCTAAGGTAATTTCAGATAAACAGTGTAGTGTTCAACAATCCATATCCCTTGTGAATACAGGTGTTATTCAAATGATTCCAAGTGGTGGTAATTAACCATGTCCACCGACAAAAATCAGAATTTCAAAGTAGGTGAGGTAGGCAAAATTGTGACTGACCCAAAGTCCTCTCAAATGCAAATTCGGCATAGTGAGGAGAAAATGGGTCATGATTCAATGAGAGGGTTGGAAATAGTAAATCAAAGCTCCCATACCCACAAAAATATAGAGAGGTTGGGTGGAGAGTTTATCTCTGCCGAAGCTGTCGATTCTGGCGACAGTGGGATGTCCAAAAAAATGTGTTAAGCTCAATGCCAAACTGTTTAGGAGGACAATGCGAACATATTTATGCCTACACTGGTGAGACCCTCAATCTTAATTCCACTAATAGTCAGATGCTTAAGGAATTGCATAATGTTAAGAATGGTAAAGTTACAGTGGTTAGTAAGGAGGTTGATGATATTGAATGTGAGAAAGCCAAAAATATTCCTCATGAAAACCAACAAACAAACCCCAAACATCCTATTAAAAGTGTCCAAAATCTTATGTTTCTAATGATACCCTGTTAGAAGTTTCAAATAATTTCAAAGCCTTTAAACCAAATAGTCCTAAGCAGGGAGATAATGTACCTCCGGAAGATGCTGAAAACTATAACCGCACTCAAGAAAATCCTAATCAAACTAATCAAAAACCTAGCACCAAATCCTGCTCCACCTGCTTCTATTATTTCTTATGCTTTAGTGGCCAAATTGAGAGCACAAGAGGCTATGAAAACAACCTGGATTCCTATCAACCCTCGTAAAATAACCACAAAGCAAGGATATCCTGCAATTAGTTTTAATCTTACGGATTATAAAGTGAGGGTTTCTATATGATGTAAGTATACTTTAACTGGGAAATTTACCAATTCTATGCCTAAGATGGAGGTGATTAGGAAATATTTTTTTTCGCAAACTGAGCTTAGAGTAGGGGTGAAATTGACTCATTTTAACTCTAGACATCTTTACATTGACTTGGAGAATGAGTTTGACGTGCTACTGTTGACTCCAACTTTTAAACCTGCGGAGGAAACTCCTTTGGTTCCTATATGGGTTGTACTACCTAAGCTCCCATGGCATTATTATTGCCTTGAAATTCTTGAACCACTCCTATCTCCTATTGGCGAGGTGTTATTCTTAGACTTAGCTACTTATATGAAAAACAGAGGAAGTGTTGCTAAGATTAAGATTCAAATTGATTTGACACAAAAGAGACCTCAACATGTGTGGATGGGGTATGATGAGGATGAAAATATGGAAGAAAGACGGCAATCAGTGCAAGATAAAGAAGTTCTTGATTATTGTAATTATTGTAAACACCACGGGCATACTAGTGTGACTTGTACTTTTAAAATAAGAGATGAGGAAAATAGAAAAAGGAAAGAAGAGGCTGAGAAATAAGGAAAAACTTAAATACAGGATATCAGTGAGAATAAAAAAGAAGAATATGAGCATGATCCGCAGGATCTCAACAAACCGCAAGGTCAACATCATAACTGTGATACAAAAAACAATCAGGAGGACGACCTGTGGCAAACTTAAAAAAGAAGAACCAGGAAATATAACCAAGAACAACAATAGGTACAACAGGTACAACAACAACAGTAATAGGTTCAACACCACCACCAACAGGTTCAACAACAACAACAACAACAGGTAAAACAACCTTATAAAGGTAATCAACAACATCACAATCAAGGGAAAATGCGATAAGTGAATAAGCCTAGATCTCCTAAGGCTCCACAAGGTGTAGACCAAGAGATTCAGCCACAACAACTAACAGGTAAAACTTCTAATTTACATAACCAGCAACCCAAAAATTATAATGTTGATTCTGGAGTATAGAATCAACAACCCTAACCCCATAAAGGTATTAATCATGTTGACCCCAGACCTCAAATTCCCATAAATAAAGAAAACAATCTGATGAACAAAAAGCCAATGATTGAAGCTGGGAAAAATACTGAAAAAGTAAAATGCTGAAAAGTATGTTGGTCAAAATGATAAAGGGGTTGAAAATATCCTATCCAAAAGGACCCAAGATATAACAAATCAACAGGTAAACAATTCCATCATTGCAAAAGAAAATGCCCCAAGAGATGGGACCTCTGGTATTGAGTAAATACTCCATCAACCCCGTCCTGACAAATTTAATATATTGACTGATGATGTAGCTATTGTAGTTACTGAAGGTGAGGTTGGAGGAAAGGAGAAAAATACTAACTTGCCGGTTAGGGTATCTAGGGAAGGGGGATTGGCTGAACCTAGGTTTGACCTTCATGCTTCTTTTACCACTCATATGACTGATCAAGTTCTTCAGAAAAGAAAAAAAACTGCTATGGTTGTATTACTAGTGATGAAGGTGATAATCAGATGGATGAGTATGGTTTTAGGTTGACCAAAGATCAAAGGAAGGACATGGCTCAGATTATTGGTTCTGATAGTGAGAAGAATTGGAATCATGATAAAGATCCAGCAATTGATGGTAGATGTTTTCCCAAACTGCTTAACAATAAAGAAACTAGCAAAAGGAGCAAAACTAAAAGGGATGATATTAAAAAAAAGATCTGCAGCAGAAATAGGTTAATGTGCAAGGAAAGGGAAGTTCAGATTTTGAAAATTTGGAAAGTTCAATTTTGTAAGGGGTTCAGTCAGCAACTGATTCCAAGAAGAAATGTATTCTCAACAATGGTCCTAGTTCTCCTCTGAAGGTAATCTATAAGATGAGTATAGAGTCATCCACTCAGAAGATGAGATTGATAAAGATACTCTACCTATAGATGATGAGGATGTAGAAGAAGACATAAGTGCATATTTAATCAAATATTTGGGCCTACTACTGACACTGGGACTCAAGAAGAAATTCAGCTAGTCTCATATCAACAAGGCTTATCTCTAAGAGGTTAAAAACTTAAGACCAAAATTTTCTAGCTATACAAGTGATGAGTGGTGAATTTACCACTCATTTACACTCCAAGAAGTGCAGCTAGAAGACCTGAAGTAGAAACTAGCCTTAGTTACCACAATCGTAGCAAGTCAAGCCAGAAAGTATTGCGGTCTCGGTTAAGCGAGAATTTGCCCAAGGGCAGTTTTGTAATTTCACCCAGTCGAACACAATTCCTATTATAGGCTTAAACCCTTTCTTTTTGGGATATTCACATTATTCTAGAGACTTTTATCCTATTCATAGTTTAGGGTTTTGTATTTTTCTTGGAGCATGGAGCTTAAACTTGTACTAATCTTGAGATAGGAAGACATTATAGTGACTCCAAAGTGAAGGATTAGCAAATCCCCATTGAAGATTCATTGTAATTTAAAGTGTGGTTTGCATTCTCTTTATTTTTCATGAATAAAATTTATGGAAATTTTGGTATATTTTTGTTTATTATTTTTATGTGTTGCTAGTTCTTTATCTTGGGATTATGTTAGAATAGGGTGCAATTGTGTGTGAGTTGTGATGTATTTATGTAGATTCTAGTTTGTTGATGAAGGGTTTCACTATTGTTTGGTGTAAATAGTTGGGATTTGTGGGTAGAAACCTCAAATACCTAAAATAGGTTTGTGGGTGAAAACCCCAAACTCTAGAAAGCTCATATCATCCTTGAAAGAGGGATATGGGTTAACTTTTGAAACCCATGGCATCATTGAAAGTGAGATATGGGGGATAAAATAATAGTGAACAATAATGGATGTAGTTTACTATTTTCTTGCTATCTTAGAAATAAGGGTGAGTAGAGAGTAGGTTATTTTTTGGGCATCTTTCTAGAAATAGGGATACCCAATTGAGGTATTGGGTGGCTTTATTTGACACACTTTTTAGGTACTAGAAAGGGTCAATAAGTGACATCTTTAAAACTTTGTTGACAAACTAGCCTCAAATACTTTCAACCTAGCCTATCATATAATCAATGATTAGAATTTCCACTGAATCTTCATATTCCTATGCATAACTTGTCCCTAGAGAAGCATTGTAATACCCTACAAAATCCAACTCAATATTAGTTCCATGTTTCAAGCTCATGCATAGTATATCATGGTTCCCTGGTAGTTTCATGATCAAGGTTGATGTGAATTAAGGTCTCAAATATGTCCTAGCTATTGAGCGAATCAATACATTCCTTACCGATTGAATTCTTGAGAAGGATATTGGTATCGTCAACTTCAAATGAGCATATCTCTCATTATACTACGAATTTTTGATACCATGACCTACCAACAGATAGATAATATAATAAGTTTTCCGTTGATACCAAATTTGCCTAAAACGGACACCCGGTGAAGAAGTTATGGCTATTTTAAGTTTCTGCTGTAAGACGAATGCCATTTCAGTGCATGGCGCGTTGGGACGGAGGCCAAAATGGCACTCGTCAATTTCCATAAAGCCTACGCAATATCCCCTCTTCACGCCAAGCTTCCAGGTCATAATAATTGGCATTTTACCCAGCTCCGCATCGTGCCGGGGCCCTAAATCGGGATAAATTTTGTGTAGTTTTTAGTTTTCGTTTTAAACTCCTCAAGGGCAATATGGTAACTTACCAAAACCCTATATATACTCTTTAAACACGGGATTGAAGCCCTAAAGCAGGCCTTTTCATTAATTTTATCAAAATTCACTCAAGAACATTCAAGAATAAGTCTAGGGTTTCCATTGGGGTTTCAAGCTTCAAGCAAACTCAACCGTAGATTCCACAAATTCTTAATCTAAGGTATGCGTAGTGTTCATCTATGGATTCAATCCATTCATAGAGCTCAAGAACCATGTTTTTAATTGTTATTTTGTAAACTTTTTTTGTGGTGATATAAGCATGTACATGTTGATGATTGTTGTTTAAGTTTCAAAATGATATCTAAAGATGTTTTCATGAAATATATATGGTTGTTAGTTGAAAAACATGAACTTTAGGTGGTTTTATATGATGCAATTATGAAATCCACCTATGCTTTAAAGAATGCATGCAAGGTGTTTGATAAAATGCCTAGGATGCTAGAAACCCATAATTACATGATTCCATGATATCTAAATGACAAGTCCATATTAGCTATACACTTCCATATGAATTTCCATGCTATTTATATGTTGTTGTTGTTGTGGCATGAAGCATGTGTGATAATGGAAATATGAATTATACACATGAAATGTATCCATGCTCTCCCTACCATGTTGATATGTGAATAAATACATGAAGTATACTATCCCCTACTTATAATATTGTGAATTGTGGACTCTAATCTTATGATCAAGTCATGTCATGTGTGCCAGTTTCCTTCTATCGAGTCCTGGGAGTATTCGTACCCAAAAAATATAGTTGTGTGCCTAGAGTCATGTCATGTGCCACGATAAATCTCAGTCAAGCTATACTCTATAGAACTTAGTCAGTCATGTGACTCAGGAAACATCAGAAATCTTATGATCTCAGTTAACTCTCAGATAATAGTACTACTTCGTCAGTCAACAGATGTAGTTATTCAGTCCATGTACAGCCAGTTGAATCATGTTCAGTCCCTTTAAATGGGAGTAGAAGTTAGCACCGAGTGAACCCAAGGATGGGAACTCACCTGCCAGTTCAGGATGTGATTCTTAGCAGTCATCCTTGTGTTCCAGAACTACGTAGCCAGCGTAGGTTGAGACATCTTAACCTATCAGATTTGGGTTGATCAGGTGGCTTAACCTGTCAGTTTAGGGTCCCACCATTCTCACTTTGAGTACCTGCCAGATAAGGGTCACTCATAACTGTCCTTACCAGTGGTGGGGTATTGACACCCCTCCAGTCGGGGCAGATATTGGACCACAACTTAGACATAATGGTATTCATGGGGCATGTCAGTTAAACAACTACCTCCCACAGTTTCAGTATCAGTCTCAGTAAAGAACTCAGACAGTTCTTCAGATATCAGTATACCAGGACTGTTAGATACAGTCAAATTCAGTTATAGCACGGGACTCAGAGAGTTCTACCAGATTCAGGACTATCAGAAACAGTCGCTCATGTTATCAGAACTACAGTTCCAGTCATGTATTAACGTACAGATTTAGCTACCACGTACTCACGATCTTAGTTACTATATATGTATGTTTGTACTCTTACATTCATATCAGTCAGTCAATTAGCATTATTCATGCATGTAAACCCTTTATATTAACTACCTCACTCATATACTCAGTATTTCAGTTGTACTGACGTATTTGCGCTATGGTGATTTCTTTTCATGTTACACCATAGGTCCAGAGCCATGAGTTCCAGACTAGCAGTAGCTTTCTAGTTACAGTGTTGCAGTGAGTCCTCATCCATTCAAGGATAATATGATTTGATTTATTCATTTATTACTTCAGTTCAATTTTATGGAGTTAGTTGGAGCCATGTTCCTACAAATCCTTATTCAGACAATACTTAGAGGCTTTCAGATTTAGTCAGATTTAACTATTAGATTTAATATTCAGTTTTATATTGAGTTGTTTAAGGTATTCGTTACCCCATGAATGTTACTATATCTATTCAGTTGAACCTTATGGCCTACATGTTTAGGTTTTCCACGTATTATATGTATATTATGCAGTGTATAGGTATAGATTTCAGTCATGGGTTAGCTTGAGGTCCCTTGGGGTCATGAGCACCGTATAGCATTCCGATTCAGAAAACTAGGGAATTACAAACTTGGTATCAGAGCCTAAGGTTCAATAGAGTCCTAGAAATTATGAAAGCCGCATCTAGTAGAGTCTTGTGTATGGGTGTGTTGTGCGCCACATTTCTGTACAGGATGCTATAAGATGTTTTAGGAATAGTTTCCCTTCTTTCAGTATTCATGTCGTGCTAGTGAGCATAATCTCAAGTTAAACTCCCAGTCTAATTCGTTCTTCTCTTGTTTCAGAATATGGACCCAAAGAGAAGAAACCAGCCAGCTCCTCAGCCCGAAGATCCTTTGGGCGAACATGTTTCTAATGCGGAGTTTAGAGTCACATTCACCACACTTGCTCAGTCTGTGGCTGCCCAAAATAAAAGGCCACCAACTATTCTGGCCAATCCAATGGCAAACTCCACAGCAGCTAGGATTCGGGACTTCACCCGAATAAACACTCCATCTTTCCATGGGTCTAAGTTTGATGAAGACTCTCAAGAGTTCATTGACCAAGTTCAAAAGGTCATTGACATCATGGGTGTTAATTTTGTTTAGAGTGTTGAGTTATCCACATATCAGTTGCAAGATGTGGCTCACACTAGGTACAAACAGTGGAAGTCTGGGAGGATAGATGGCATAGGTCCCATTGGGTGGAAGGAATTTGACACGGCTTTCTTAGACAGATTCTTTCCCCAAGAGCTTAGGGAAGCCAAAGTTCTTGAGTTTATCAACCTCAGGCAAGGAAATATGACGGTTAGGGAGTATTCTCTCAGATTTACTCAGCTAGCCAGGTATGCCCCTCATGTGATTGCAGACAATAGGGCTAAAATGAGCAAGTTCGTGTCAGGGGTGAACGATAGTGTGGTGAATGAGTATAGATCTGCGATGCTGAATAGTGATATAACCTTAGCTAAACTCATGACCCATGCTCAACAGATAGAGAAGCAGAAGGTTAGGACTAGAGAGAAGCAGAACAAGAGAGCAAAATCAGGAAGTTTCAGTTTTGCTCAGTCCAAATCAGAGGAAAGGAACCGTTCGCAGTTTTGTCCTAAGTCAGTAGCTCCAGCTCCTTCCTCCGCTAGTGTCCCAGTGCCGAAATTCAGAGATGGCAGCAGAGACAAAGCGCCAGGCTCTAAATCTCAGGGTAGTGTTAGCAGTGCCCGAACAAATCTCCTTTGTCAGGCTTGTGGTAAGAACCATAAGGTATTTGTAGAGCCGGTAGTGATGTCTATTTTGGTTGTGGCAAGCCAGGCCACAGGATTAGAGAGTGTCCGCAGTCAGGTCTTCAGGGTCAGCAAATTCATTCTGCAGCTCTGTTCGGTCGCCCGAACCAGCAGGGTGCCACTTCCAGTGCTACTAGTGGGCAACGCCCAAATAGACTCTATGCTCTTTATACCCGACAAGATCAGGAAAATTCTCTTGATGTCGTTACTGGTATGTTACAAATTTTCCATGTTCATTTTTATGCTTTGCTAGACCCAGGTGAATCCTTGTCTTTTTTTACTCTATACATAGCAGGCGATTTCAGAATCAGTCCTAAGATTTTAGCAGAGCTTTTTTCAGTATCTACCCCAGTGGGCAAAACTATCATAGCTCGGTGGGTATACAGAAACTTCCCGATTATGATATTTCAGAAATCCACGTCAGCAGATTTAGTCGAGTTAGAGATGACGGACTTTGATGTCATTCTCGGCATGGATTGGCTTCATTCCTGCTATGCCACAGTCGACTGCAGGAATAGGATAGTTCAGTTTTAGTTTTTGAATGAGCTCGCCTTAGAGTAGAAGGGTAGTGTTTCAGCATTCAGGGGTCATCTTGTTTCCTACCTTTGGGCAAGAAAATGATTTCTAAGAGGTGTATGTATCATCTCGTGCATGTTAAAGATTCCAGTTCCGAATCTCCAAGTCTCGAATCAGTCCCAGTGGTTAGTGAATATTCAGATGTCTTTTCCAAAGATCTTCCAGGCATTTCTCCCGAAAGGGAAATAGACTTCGGCATAGATCTTCTCCTAGATACTCAGCCTATCTCTATTCCACCATACAGAATAGCACTATCAAAACTTAAGGAACTAAAAGATCAGTTGAAGGATCTCTTAGATAAGGGATTCATCAGGCCCAGTGTATCCCCATGGGGTGCGCCAGTCTTGTTCGTGTTCAAGAAAGACGGTTCTCTCAGGATGTGTATTAATTACTGTTAGCTCAACAAAGTTACGGTCAAGAATAGATATCCACTTCCCAGAATAGATGATCTGTTCAACCAACTTCAGGGTGCCAGTTATTTCTCTAAGATAGACCTCAGATCAGGCTATCATCGGCTCAGAGTTAGAGAATGTGACATCCCAAAGACAGCTTTGCGTACTCGGTAAGGTCATTTCAAATTTCTAGCCATGTCCTTTGGTCTAACCAATACCCCTGCAGATTTCATGGACTTGATGAACCATGTGTTCAAGCAGTACTTGGACATGTTCGTCATAGTCTTTATAGATGATATTTTGATCTATTCTCGCACTGAGCATGATCATTCAGACCATCTCAGAATTGTTCTTCAGACCCTCAGAAATCATCAGTTATTCACCAAGTTCAGTAAGTGTGAGTTTTGGCTAAGATCAGTAGCATTCCTTGGCCATATTATTTCCGATGAGGGCATTAGAGTAGATCCTCAGAAAATTAAAGTGGTAAGAAACTGGCCCAGACCCGTATCTCCAATAGATATCAGGAGTTTCTTGGGTTTGGCAGGCTATTACAAATGGTTTGTCAAGGAATTTTCTTCTATTGCGTCTCCTATGTCCAGATTGACTCAGAAAAAGGTCAAGTTTCAGTGGTCAGATTCATGCGAGAAGAGTTTTCAAGAATTGAAGACTCGACTCACTATAACTCCAGTTCTAGCTCTTCCAGATGGTTCAAATGGGTTCGTAGTATATTGTGATGCATCCAGAGTGGGTTTAGGTTGTGTCCTTATGAATCATGGTAAGGTCATAGCCTACGCCTCTAGACAATTAAAGCCCCATGAGAATAATTATACTACTCATGATCTTGAGTTAGCAGCCGTAGTTTTTTCCTTGAAGATTTGGAGGCATTATCTTTACGGAGTTCATGTAGACGTCTTCATAGATCATAAGAGTCTCCAGTAAGTATTTTCTCAGAAAGATCTCAATCTTTGTCAGAGAAGGTGTTTAGAGCTCTTGAAGGATTATGACATGAGTTTCCTTTATCATCCGGGCATGGACAACATTATGGCCGATTCTCTCAGTAGACTCTCCATGGGCAGTATTTCTCACGTTAAGGATAGCAAAAAAAAAAATAGCCCAGGAAATCCATCAGCTTTCCAGACTAGGAGTTCACTTAGTCGACTCTTCAGAGGGTAGTGTATGTGTTCAGAGTAGTTCAGAGTCATCTCTAGTTTCAGAGGTAAAAGAAAAGTAAGATATGGATCCTAGCCTTGTCAAGCTGAAAAAGTCAGTTCATAATTAGAAAGTTCAGGTTTTCTCCCAAGGGGGAGATGGTGTTTTTCGTTATCAGGGTCATTTGTACGTTCTAGTTATAGATGACTTGAGGCAACAAATTTTTGCAGAAGCACATGGTGCGCAATATTCCATCCATCTAGGGGCCACTAAGATGTACCGCGATTTGTGGGAGATCTATTGGTGGAGTGGGATGAAGAGTGATGTTGCAGAGTTTGTGGCTAAGTGCTCTACATGTCAGCAGGTTAAGATAGAGAATTAGAAACCTAGTGGTTCCATACAGGATTTCACCATTCCTACTTGGAAGTGGGAAGAAGTGAATATGGACTTTATGATGGGTTTGCCTAGAACTCGTCATCAGCATGATTTAGTTTGGGTTATTGTAGATAGAATGACCAAGTCAGCCTATTTTCCTCATCTATCATCTCAGACAGAGGTACCCAGTTCATCTCTCACTTCTGGAAAGCATTCGAAAAGGGTCTCGGTATCCAAGTTCATCTCAGTACAACATTTTATCCTCAGACAGATGGTCAAGCAAAAAGGACCATTCAGACTCTTGAAGATATGCTAAGGGCGTGTGCAATTGATTTCAAGGGAAGTTGGGATGACCACTTGGCCTTGATTGAGTTTGCATACAACAATATCTATCATTCCAGTATTCGGATGGCTCCATTCGAAGCTCTCTATGGTAGGAGATGTAGATCTCTGATCGGTTGGTTCAAAGTTAGTGAGGCCTCATTCATAGGTCCTGACTTAGTATTCGATGCCTTAGAGAAAGTTCAGTTGATCATAGAAAGACTCCGGGCTGCTCAGAGCCGACAGAAGTCTTATGCAGATATTCGTAGGAAGGATCTCAAGTTTGAGGTCAATGACTATGTCTAGTTGGAGACATGTTCCTTCAACTCCTTATTCAGACAGTACTTAGAGAGTTTCAGATTTATTCAGATTTAGCTATCAAATTCAGTATTCAGTTTTATGTTCAGTTGTTTTGGGTATTCATTACCCCATGGATGTTACTATATCTCTTCAGTTGAACCTTATGGCCTACATGTTTAGGTTTTCTGCGTATTATATGTATATTGTGCAGTGTACAGGTACATATATCAGTCATGGGTTAGCTTGTGATCCCTCGGGGTCATGAGCACCGTGTAGCATTTTAATTCAGAAAATTGGGGCGTTAAAAGCATAATCTTAAGATTCATGCCTAATTGATTATACTCTAATTATTATTAGTATTAAGTTAGTATTTAGAAGACCTAAAGTTGGTATACTTTTAAAAAAATGTTCAGACCCCCCAAATCTTTGTATCTTAGGTTTGAATTCAGGAAACAACTTTTATTTTGGACTTACTTGATCGCTATTCATATTGCTCCTCGTGGATTAGACCCCGACTCAAAGTGGGGCAATTATATTAACAACGACCGCCTTGCACTTAAATTTACATGTAAGTTGAGCGCTATCAACAAGTACTAGCAAATCTTCCAATAATGAGAAAAGGCTCACTAGGTCTCAAAGCAAAGGTTTAATATGATCAGCAATCTCATAAGGAATGCTAGGGGTATTAATACCCAAGGGGCACTGGAAAACATCCAAAATCTCATAAAATTACACCACCTCTCTCTTATTACCATTCTTGAACCATTCTCTAATAATTCACAGCTTCAAAAGTTCATAATTTTGTTAAAAATAGACAAGGTGGCCTGTAATGATAATGGTAAGATTGGATGTTTTGGAACCAAGATATTACATGTGATATCCTTGAGATCGATAAGCAACAAATCACTTGTGTCCTTAATAATGTGGAACTGATCCATCCTTATACAATGACATTTGTTTATGCAAAGTGTCAGGAAAACTTGAGAAGACCTTTATGGGATAGAATGTTACATTTTTCAACTTATGACATGCCTTGGTGTGTTGTGGGGGATTTTAACATGATTACTTTTGTTGATGAAAATTTAGGAGGTCTTCCCTACAACATGAGGAAGATCTTTGATTTTATAGGAGTCATAGAAGCTTATGGTCTCACAGATACTGGCTTTAGTGGTCAGAATTTCACTTGGTCTAATTTGAGAGGTATAAACTTTAGAATTTAGAAAGGCTAGATAGAGCCATGATTAATGATGTCTAGCTACAAAAAATTCCCTATACTTCAAACACTCATCTGTCTTCCCTGGGGTCTGATCGTTGCCCAATTTATTGAGATGCAATATAGACAGGAGAATAGCATCAAGTACTTTAATTTCTTGAACTGTTAGGTTGAGAATAATTCCTTCTTGGAAACTGTTGAGAACTGTTGGGATAGACCTTGTGAAGGTGATCTTATGTGGTCATTTTATCATAAAAGAAAAAGACTCACTAACATCCTTAGTTGCTGGTCCAAGAGGGAATTTAGTGACATCTATGTTACGGTTAGAGAGTTTGAAGAAAGGGTAAATAATCTTGAAGAAGATCTGATCTCTAACAAAAATGAGGAGAATAGAATTAATCTTCATCACTTGAATGCTGAGTACATAAGGTATTTAAAGTAGGAGGAATCTATACTCAAGAAAAAGGCTCAACTTCAATGGTTCAAGGAAAGAGGTTCCAACACGATGTATTTTCATGCTTTAATCAGAGGTAGAAGAAGAAAATTGTTTATCCACAAGGTTAGAATGAAGAGAGTGAATGGTTTTAAGGTGATAAGGAAATTGTTGTTGCTGCTTGTGATTATTTCCAAGAGATTTTCACTAGAAATAAGGAAATAATTCCAGAAGAGTATGTCAATTGTATCCCAAGAATAGTTATTGCTGGCCAGAATAATAGTCTTCAAGAAAATTCCACTTTGGATGAATTGAAACAAGTGGTTTTTTCAACAAGTCCTCATTCTGCAACTGGACCTTATGGTATGAATGGCATGTTTTTCAAACATTTTGGCATATTATTAAACATGATTTATTGCAGGTGGTTCAGTCCTTCTTTTGTGGTCATATAATTCCTAAATATATTTCTGATGCTTGTTTGGTCCTACTTCCTAAAGTAGACCATCCTAATAAATTATCAAAATATAGACCTATAAGCCTAAGCAATTTCACTAATAAGATTATTTCTAAACTTATTAGTCTCAAACTTGGTTCTATCCTGCCTACCTTGATTTCTCCAAACCAATCGGGGTTTGTTAAAAGTAGAAACATCTTTGAGAATATCATGCTTGCTCAAGAGATCATTCACATTATCAAGAAGCCTAATGAAGGAAGTAATGTTGTGATTAAATTAGATATGGCAAAGGAGTACGACAGGGTCTCATGGTCTTTCATTTGTCTGGTCCTTAGAAGGATGGGCTTTGGGGAGAGAATTATTGATATGATTTGGAGAACTATGTCTAATAACTATTATTCTATGATAGTTAATGGTTCGAGAGATGGTTTCTTTCACTCCACTAGAAGTTTAAAGCAAGGCGACCCTCTTTCTCCAGCTTTATTTATTTTAGGTGCTGAGGTGTTTTCTAGAATGGTCAACAATTTGCATCAGAATCCTTTCTATCATGGCTTCACAATGTAGCAGAAAGGTCCTCAAGTTAATCATCTTAGCTTTGCTGACGATGTGATAATCTTTACTTCGAGGAAACGAACTACTTTGAGGCTTATTATGCAGACTCTTAGTGATTATGAAAAGGTATCAGGGCAACTTATTAACAAAGACAGGAGTCATCTTATGCTTCACTCTAATGCATTTCCAAGTACAATCAATATAACCAGGCAAGAAAGTAGTTTTAAATAGAAAATGAGTCCAAACACTTACTTGGGATGTCCCATTTATACTGGTAGACAAAAAATTATATATTATTCTGATTTGGTATCTAGAGTAAGTGCAAGAATTAATGGAAGGCAAACCAAGTTGGTCAATTATGGGGGTAGAGTTACTCTCATCATGTATGTGCTTCAGTCTCTTCCCATCCATGCCCTCTCAGTTGTAGTTCCTACTAAGGCCACTCTTAAACAAATATTGAGCTTGTTTGTTGATTTCTTCTTGGGTTGTTCTGATAACAAGAAGAAATATTACTGGTCTTCCTAGAGAAACCTTAGTTATTCGATTGAAGAAAGGGGTATTGGTACTAGACATCTTTCAAACGTGTGCGTTACTTTGCAATTCAAATAGTGGGGGGATTTTAGAGCTAAAGAAACACTCTGGGGTGATTTTCTCAGAGTTAAGTATTGTCAAAGAGCACACCCTGGAGGCTAAAATCTGGTACATATTCTTTTTGGTGGGATGATTGGTTGGGAATAGGGCCTCTTCATTACTATAGAGGTGATCCTATGATATCCAACAACATGAAGGTCAACCAGCTTTGGATTCAAGGAGAATGGGTTGTTAAAAGGCTGAATCACTTGCTGCCTCCCATGATAGTTCATCAAATCATGGATACACAATTCCATTTTCAAGAAGATATTGCAGACCAACCTGTGTGGAAGCTTACTACTGGTGGTAATTTCACATATTCTTCTTCTTGGAATCTCATCAGACCTCAAAGAAACAAGACGATGACCAATATATATACATGGCATAAATACATTCTCTTTAAGTGCTCTTTTTTTCTATGATGGGCATTATGGGGAAAGCTTCCTACTGATGATAAGTTAACAACTTTTGAAATTGAACCAACTGATTGATTTTGTTGTCATAATCTAGGACCAGATACTATTGAGCAAATTATGGTTAGTAGTCATTTTGCAAGAAATGTTTGGTCATTTTTCTCAAGTTCCCTGAGAGTTAATCATTCTAAAACTCCTCTTTGAAATCTAATTATCAGATGGTGGATTCTAGCACATAAAAATGAATCTCACAAACTAGTTATTCATGATATACCCATTTTTATTTTTTAAAATTTATGGAAGAACAAGTGTACGGTTAAATATGGTGGTAAACAACCAAACATAGAAAGGGTTAAATTTCATATTCTTAAAGATATTTCCATGGTCCTGATCATCAATTTTCATTATATTTCATGGCCTCCAAAGTGGAAAGACATGGTTGTATTCTTGGAAGGGTGTTACCAGGTAACTAGAATTCAAGATGTTAGTTGGATCAAGCCTACTACCACAGTGGTGAAGTTGAATACAGATGGTAGTGCACTTGATAATCCATGCAGAATAGGTGTAGGGGGTATCTTGAGAGACCACCTTGGAAATATTATTTTTGCCTTTGTTAGTCCTGTTGGTTATGGTACTAACAACCAAGCTAAAATTGAAGCGGCTAGGCTAGGTCTGACTTGGTGTTTACAACATGGTTACAATAAAGTTATTCTTGAAGTTGACTCGAAGCACATCGTCATATGGATCAAAAAACATGCTGCAACACCTTGGAAGATTCAAACTCATCTTGATAGTATCAAAGGTATTATGGCATAGCTTGAGCAGGTTACTTGCAGACACACTTTTAAAGAAGCAAATTTCATGGCTGACTCTTTATTTAAAATTAGTCACAACTATGATACCCCTCAACATTATTTTAATATATAGAAGCTTCCTCAAGAAACCAGAGGGCATTGTATTCTCAACAAAATTGGCATGATCAACTTTAGAAGAAGAAATTTTAAGAAGATCAAAGAACCACCTTGACAAGTTGTGTCAGGTGTACTAGCTGAGGTGGTAACTCAAGTCTAGTGCATATACATAGACTTCTCCTACGTTCGTATCTTGTTTCTACAACTAGGCTATATAATCATAGGTTTATCTTTTTTTATGAAGATATTTTTGTTTCTTTGTTATTTTTATTTTCTTGTAAGGCGAAAGTCTCTCTTATTTATGCATTCCTAGATTAGATTGTACTGAGAGGAGTCCTCTCTTCTAGGTGTACAGATATAGGTTTTCATCCTAGTATCCCCATAAGTGGACCGGCCTTAGTAGGATAGTTGAATTTGAACCACCATAGGATCGAAGGCAAGGTCCATGTCCTCCTTCTTGTATTTCTTTTGCTTTATTTATTTATGATAAAGCTTGAGGGTATGTGGCTCAACTCATGACCACCACGGGAGGTAAGAGCCCAAGAATTCGATTAGAGGTCTAGCAATCATGATATAATCTTTAATAAATCTTCTATAATACCAGTAAGTTTGAGAAATCCCCTTAGTTATTTATGTTCTTAGTTATAGTCCAGTTCATAACAACAATGATTTTTATCAGATCGATGAAAACTCTGAATTCACTATTTACATGACCCAAATATTCTATCTCCCTTTCACCCAATGAATATTACTCCTCCTGACCAAAAAAATTATGAAACTGTGATAGCTTTAGAGTTTTTCCAAGTGAATTAAATCACTAGATGATATAGAAACACTACTAAAAAAAGGAAAAAATCGATCACTTGTGGTTGGTTTTCCCAATTTTCGACCACAAAACTGACCAAATTGTGTGGTCGGTAAAGTAGTGGTAGTTTTTTAAAAACCAACCACAAGTGGTCGGTTTTTTATTAAATTAAATAATTAATTTTAATATTAAACCATCCACTTGTTATCGATTTTATATTAAATTTAATTAATTAATTTAATAAAAACCGATCACTTGTGATCGCTTTTTTAATAAATTAATTAATTAATTTATTGATAAACCGACCAAAAGTGGTGGGTTTTCTATTAAATTAATTAATTAATTTATTAAAAAATAGACCACAAGTGGTCGGTTCTTATTAAATTAATTAATTAAAGTTAATGTAAAACCAACCACTTGTGGTCAGTTTTCTGCAAAAAAATTGAAAAAATTGACCACTTGTGATCGGTTTTTCTGGAAATATTTTTTTAAAAAAATCAAAACCCAAATACAGCATGCAACAACAACAATGCAATACAGCAGTAACCAAATGTAAATATAGCAGCAACAACAACAAAAATCAAATGTAAATACTTTTAAAAGTGTACAACACATACAAAATGTCCAACAAAAGTGAGAATAAAAAAACTAAAACAATAGTTTCAAACAAAAAAATGTCTAAATTCAAAGTACAACACATACAAAAATAAAAAAAAACTATAAGTCATCATCATCGAATTCGTCCTCGTCTTCCATATCCTTATCTGTGCTGAAATCATCCAGGGGCCCTAGACCTTTTGCATCCCAAACTGCATCACCAGGACATGAAGAAATAACCCCCGCAGTCTGGATGAAAGAGCCGAACTGCTGCTGCAACATTTTGATTTGTGATATTGTTGCCTCCTCCGTCTTCTTCTGCCTCTCTCTCTGTTCAGTAAACCTCTTTCTCTGTGCAGTAAGCTTTTCAGTAAGTTTAAAAACCATATTTTCTAGTCTTTCAATGGTTTCTCTATCAACTAAAGAGCTAGAGTATGCAGCGCCGGACGAACACCTAATATTATCGCCAAAAAAACTTTTGTGGTATCTGTAGAAATGGACTCTATTTATAGGACCCACAACTTTTGCCCATAACTCCTCCTCTACATGATGAGGTATTGGATCACCCTGACTTTCAGGAGGCTGACTACTATAATACTCACCAACAAGATGCGTATATTCATCCTATATTCAAAGTAAAGTTAATACTAAAAATCAAAAAATATTAAAGTAGTTATGATTGAATAATATCAACTTTGAGAAAAAGATTCATAAATTCGAAATTTGTTTCTTACGTGGACAGCTTTTGCACGAGCTTCAACCCAGACATCTTCATCAGTCAGGTTCTTTTTTTTCAGATGAGTTTCCTCGAATAGATCGTCAGCTGGTATTTTCTTACCCTTTTCTTTTTTCTGCATATGTAAAGATTATCAATGTTCAAATAATTAAAAAATTTAAATAGAAACGGATAATTTAAACTGTAAAAGTTACATACCATTTTTTCAGCACAACAAGAGTACTTCTAGCACCCGTAGTATGTAGGGATCCACCCTTGGATGATGCCCGGGCTTTCTTTCCCTTTTTCCTCAACAATTGGTAATCTTCGCTACTCCAAAGACGAAGATACTGTTGCCATGCGGCTTTAGGAATCCACTTAGGGTTTACTAATTTGGATCGGGCATAATCCAAGAGACCGTTAAATCTGGCTCTACATCTTATGAAAAAGTTTCTCTTTATAAGAAATGTTTTTACATCTTCCCGCCAGTAAAATTTCTACAACAAAAATATAATATTCAATCTTTTGTTCTAACAAAGTGTTAATAAATAGTCGATAAGTTAAATCCGTACCTTAAATTCTTCAAACATTCTTTCCCTATCAATTTTGGGAACCTTTTGCCAGCTGGTCCAGTAGCCGTTGAAGTGCCGAGAAATGCATATTTGCGCCTTTTGTCTAATTCCAGCATTCGGCCTAAACCTACAACACAAGATCAAACAGTAATTTCATAAAGCATAATAATATAGTAATGAAAAATTAAATAACGTTATTATAGTTATAAATTTTACCCTCTCGCAAATGGAACAAGATAAATCCTCCCAGAATCATCCATATCTCCTAGCTACCTAGTAAGTGATGGTGGATGTACTCGTATGGACGGATCTGAAGCACCAGATAGAGTGCCTCCAAGCTGAAGATCCGACAACCCAATATATCTAGCAGAATCACTTTGTGAAGTTGCATGACTGTTGTATGAGGGTATTAATAATGGTAGATGTCTGGATGGGCCAGCGGCCATCCTATAGTATTGCGCTAAAGGTGGCACGGTCATAAGAGCAGAATGAATCGGTATAGACCCATGAAGTGGCCCCACATGTGTAGGAGTAGGTATCGAATCCTCGGACGACCTAGAACATGAGGTTCATGCTGTTGCGTCAGTAAACTGATCGTCAGATATATGAATACCTATCGGTCGTTTATAAGGCGGAGGTTGTCATTTCTTTTTTGGTTTTATAGTATCAACTTTTCCCTTACCCTTGTCACCTCTGTCTGACATCTAAATTATGTTAAGTTAAAAAGTAGTTAGTTCCTACAAAATGAATATATAAGAAAACATTCCAAGTAACTAATTTTAAGTTACTAATTCACATTTCAAATCTCTCCAACAACATGGGATATAGACAAGAATATTTTTATTACTATATAAATCAAGAAAAAGTGAAAACAACAATCTTAAACAGTATATTACATATTAATCTTAAACAAGAAACATAAAGGTAAATATATAGTACAAAGCATAAAGACATCAATACATAATAAATACAACCTACACTACTAATCCTCCTCTTCTGAAGACTCTCCACTAAACCATTCACCCTCTTCGAAGGTTTCCTCATCTCCTACCCACTCATTCTTTTATTTCGTAATATTAACTTCTTCAAATATATTTGCTGGGTGATTCAAACCGTCCATTGGTTGGTGATCAATCTACACTTCATTTTGATACGCAGTCTCCAATCTACACTTCATTTTGATACGCAGTCTCCAATACATTCTCAACTTCCACCTGGCCTATAGGCTTTGTTTTGATTACAACCCACTAATCAAACTTGTCATTGCACCACAGATAAGAAGCATAATACACTTGTTTAGCATTTTGCTCTAGAACAGATGGATAGTAAATAGGATATGACTTATTGTGCTTCACTTCAATGATGTTATGCTCTTTATGTACTCTTGTGCCTCTTGTGCTTGGATCAAACCACTTACATCGAAAGAGGATAATTTTTTTTATTGGAAAACCAGCATACTCCAGTTCTAAGATCTCGTGTATGATGCCAAAGTAATCAATATCATCATCACCCTTAACCCAAACACCACTATTGTTTGTTTTTCTTGTTTTGGAGTGTTGTTCGGTGGAAAATTTAAAATCATTTACTTTGTATTGGGACATTGCATTAGATTCAACTGGACCCAAAGAAATATCTCTCAAGAGCTAATCGTATGCGGCTGCATTTGGTGAATGGTGTACCTAAAAATATTAAACATATATATATTTTAGCTGAGGAATGTGTAAATGTTTAAACTTTGTAGAAATATTAATACACTTACAAACCTCATTTTTAAACTATGTTGCAAAGGATGTATACACTTGATTTTCGTGGAATTGAGTCTTAAATGAACTGAACATCCAACATGCGAAACACAATTACTTTCTTTAAGGGAATGAGTAAACAAATAAGATATGTTAAAATTTTTAATCTCCTTACTTCAGAAAGGGCTCAATTTTCGAGCAATTCAGCAAGACATACAAAGTTGCTGATTTGCGCTCCATGGGAGTGAGCCAACGAGGTATGGTCTTTTTAGCCTTACAACTAGATTGATTGAAAATTTATATCGGTTGCAAATGAGGCTCATTCACATCATCCTGATAACGATTTGGTCGGTTTCTTGAACAAGCAACTTTATTGCGAAAGTAGTATAAACAAAATTGAGAAGTTTCTCTTGCAAGATATGCCTCAACTATAGAGCCTTCCACCCTATGTTTGTTTTTGGGACCCCTTTTTTTAATTTTCCAATTACTCTGTACAATCTTAAGGTTAGATGTTTACTATATTTTAAAAAGATAAGTATGAATTTAAATATGTTGCAAATGCTTACCGTTCGAATGGATACATACACCTAGTTTGAATTGGACCGCCTAGTTGAGCTTCGTGCACAAGGTGAATGGGAAGATGTTCCATCACATCGAAGAACGCTGGTGGGAAATCTTCTCCACCTTGTTGGTGATAACAACAATATAACTTTCTATTCGTGCCAAGTTTTCTTCTTTTAATGTGGTGGCACATAAGTATTTGAAGAACAAACTGATCTCTGCTATTGGTTTCCATATGTTTTCAGGTAAACCAATAAAAGCAATTGGAAGTAATTGTTCCATAAAAACATGACAATCATGGCTTTTCATTCCATACAAGATTTTCTGTACCATATAAACCCTTTTTCCCAAATTTAAGGCATATCCATCGATCATCGTCAAACTTTAAACCCACTCACATATTTGATGTTTTTGGTCCAACTTGAATATAAAACTAGCCTTGGGCTTAAGAACATTGTCGTTGGGCCCCAGCTATAAGTATAATTCTCTACGGTTGCAATATTCTGGTAAGTCAAGTCTGGCCTTAGGATTATCCTTTGTTTTGCCGGTGACATCCATAACTGTGCTGAACAAGTTGTCAAAATAGTTCTTCTCAGTATGCATGACATCAACATAATTTCTAAGTAAATTATCTGGCCAATATTCTAACTCCCAGAATATACTTTGCTTAGTCCAGTTATGAGAAATGACATATCTATCAAGCCTGTACAATCGTTCCTCGCTGGCTTTAGGCAAATCCTAAACTATTTTCCAGACATCATGACCAGACAGCCTTGGAGGTGGACCATCATGTTCCCTTCTAATCCTTTTGAATGCATTCTTGAGTTTCCTAATTCATGATCAGGTGGCAAGAAATAACGATAACAATCAAACCATGAATTTTTCCTACCATGTCTCAATGTAAAGATATTGTTTTTTTCATGCAGTATGGACAAGCCAACTTTCTAGCTATCATACACCCAGACAACATTCCATAAGCAGGAAAATCATTAATAATCCACATAGAGATGCACGCAGATTGAAATTCTATTTAAGTGAGATGTCCCAAGTTTTAACCCCCTCTGTTATAAAATTTGAAGTTCATCGATCAACGGTTGCAAGTAGACATCTATTCCACTTTTTGGATTACGTGGGCCAGGAATAACACAATTCAGAAATATATAGGAACTAGTCATCAACATTTCAGGAGGAAGATTATAAGGGGTGATAAATACCGGCCAACATGAATATAGTGTAACACCAACTGAAAAAGAAGCCATCCGCACATAATCCCAAATGAATATTTTATGGCTCAGCTGCAAAATATGGATAAGTTGTATCAAAATGCTTCTAAGTCTCTCCATCAGATAGATGACACATAACACCAGTGGGCCTTCTATTTTCACTGTACCATCTCATATAAGGAGCTGAGTTTTTTGAAGCATACAACCTCTGCAACCTTTGTATTAGAGGTAAATAATGCATCGCCTTAATAACAATTTGAGTTCCACTAGAACCACGCTTATATCGAGGGTGCTGACAAAACTTACAGGACTCTAGGTTAGCATCTTCCTTAAAGTATAACATGCAGTCATTTTCACAATAATTAATTCTAACCGAGGAGAGACCTAACTTTGACATCAATCTTTTTGCAATATAGAAAGAATCAGGAACCTCCAAGCCGGGGTCAACTAACTCTTTAATTAGGCCTATCATTGAGTCCATTCCTCCTTCAGCAATATTTCAGTCAGACTTAATACTTAATAATCTAACAGAAACGGACAAACGAGAGTCCGAACACCCATCAAACAAAGGATGACTAGCAGCATGCAATTGTTCATAGAATTTAACCGCTTCTCTATTAGGAACATCTTCGACATTTTCCCTAAAGTCGCCCCCGTGTTGCATCCCAAAAGTATCGTGCACCATTTCTGTCATCATAGTATCTTGATATTCATTATGCGCTACAGACCTACTATTTTCTCCAACAACAAAGCTATTTTGCGCAACATCACTATGAATACCACACAATCTTAAAAAGTCCTCGTGAAACCCCTTTCTATAAAGCTGTTCCTTTACAACTTCTTTACTTACAAGATTTATACCATCACATCTAACATAAGGACAACGAATAGCCTCAAAATGTGTCCAAACATCGAGTGTCTTACCATGTTCAATAAATCTTTTGACACCTTCAACAAATTCCTACCTAATACCCATTCTATTATCATTGTTTTGTTGATATATCCAATTATAATCAAGTTCCATCTACGGAATCAATCAGATTCAACTGATTAGATCAAGTCATAAAAATTTAATCAAGTCACCTTAACCATTTTCAAGAAACAAATTCACCTACCAAAGCACATTCAAAACAGAAAAAATCTTCTTAATAGTCCCTACACTTAACCATTTTCAAGCAACTAATTCACCTACCAAAGCACATTCAAACCAAAAAAATTTCCTTAAAAGTCCCTACACTTAACCATTTCCAAGCAACGAATTCACCTACCAAACCACATTCAAAACAAAAAAAATATCCTTAAAAGTCCCTACACTTAAGCATTTTCAAGCAACTAATTAACCTACCAAAGCACATTCAAAACAAAAAAATCCCATCAAAAGTCCCTACACTTAACCATTTTCAAGTGACTAAGTCACCTACCAATCCACATTCAAAACAAAAAATTTCCCTTGAAAATCCCTACACCTAACTATTTTCAACCAACTAAGTCACCTACCAAACCACATTCAAAACAAAAAATTCCCCTTTAAAGTCCCTACACTTAAAACAATTTTCAACCAACTAAGTTACCTAGCAAAGCCCATTCAAAACAAAAAAAAAAAATCCCCTTTAAAGTCCCTACACTTAACCATTTTCAAGCAACGAATTCATCTACCAAACCACATTCCAAAAAAAAAAATCTCCTTAAAAGTCCCTACACTTAACCATTTTCAAGCAACTAATTCACCTACCAAAGCACATTCAAAACAAAAAAAAAATTCTTAAAAGTCCCTACACTTAACCATTTCAAGTGACTAAGTCACCTACCAAACCACATTCAAAACAAAAAAATTCTCATTTAAAGTCCCTACACTTAACCATTTTTAACCAATTAAGTCACCTACCAATCCACATTGAAAATAAAAAATTCCCCTTTAAAGTCCCTACACTTAATCATTTTCAAGTAACGAAGTCACCTACCAAACCACATTCAAAACAAAAAAATCCCCTTAAAAGCTCCTACACTTAATGATTTTCAAGCAACTAATTTACCTTCCAAAGCACATTCAAAACAATAAAATGCCCTTAAAAATTTCTACACTTAACCATTTTCAAGCAACGAATTCACCTACCAAAACTACATTCAAAACAAAAAAATTTATCTTAAAAGTGCCTACACTTAACCATTTTCAAGCAACTAATTCACCTACCAAAGCACATTCAAAACAAAAAAAAATCCCCTTAAAAGTCCCTACACTCAACTATTTTCAAGTGACTTAGTCACCTACCAAACCACATTCAAAACAAAAAATTCTCCTTTAATGTCTCTACACTTAACCATTTTCAACCAACTAAGTCACCTACCAAACCACATTCAAAATAAAAAATTCTCCTTTAAAGTCCCTGCACTTAACCATTTTCAACCAACGAATTCACCTACCAAAGCACATTCAAAATAAAAAAATCTCATCTAAACTCCCTACACTTAATCATTTTCAGCCAACTAAGTCGTCTACCAAACCACATTCGAAACAAAAAATTCCCCTTTAAAGTCCCTACACTTAACCATTTTCAACCAACTAAGTCACCTACCAAACCACATTCAAAATTAAAAAATCCCCTTTAAAGTCCCTACACTTAACTATTTTCAAGTGACTAAGTATCAAAACAAAACCACATTCAAAATAAAAAAAATTCCATTTAAAGTCCCTACACTTAACCATTTTCAAGTAACTAAGTCACCAACCAAACCACATTCAAAAAAAAATTCCTATTCAAAGTTCCTACACTTAACCATTTTCAAGTGACTAAGTCACCAAACAAACCACATTAAAAAAAATAATCCCTTCAAAGTCCCTACACTTAACCATTTTCAAGTAACTAAGACACCAACCAAACCGCATAAAAAAAAATCTCCTTTAAAGTCCCTACACTTAACCATTTTCAAGTGACTAAGTCACCAAGAAAGCAACAACAAGACCAACAACATGTCAACAACAATACTAGTGAATCAAACAAGGCCACACATGGCTTCACTAGACTTCAATATGAACAATAACAAAAAGATAACAACAATGCTAGTGAATCGAACAAGGCCACACATGGCTTCCCTAGACTTCAATATGAACAATAACAAGACTTAATTATAATAAAATAGAGACAAATCAACTTACCTTTGCTTAGCGTAAATTAAAGTGGAAGAGATAAGCGGTCACCGAAAAAAATAGTAAAGCAATTCTTTTATCGAATTCGAAATCTGCCAAATAGTAGAATTATTACATAGAATACTCTTTCGCTTAAATATTACAATAATTTAGTAAAGAAATAGGAATAAGATTCCCCCCCCCCCCTCCAAAAAAAAATAAATTAAACAATTAATGAGTAAAATGGAGAAATAAGTGTCAAGACTAACCGAAATTTAGGTAATTCAAAATCAAATTATTGTTCGAACAAGCCTAGAATTAGCTAATTCAATCTCAAATTTCAAAAATTAGCTAAAATCTAGCTAAATAAAATAAATATTCAAACCCTTGAACTCAAACCACAACCATTTGACAAAATTAACACTAAGATATTTGTATGTAGGCCTTTAACATTTTTGGATATTAAAAAACGAGTTTGTGGATACCAGAATAAGCTAAATTTAGTTAATGAAAGTTAATTGTTACCTTGCCCAAAATTGAAACTTAGGATGGAATAGTTCCTTGAAAATGGATTAAAGCCAAAATTAAAAGTTAGGATGGAGTAGAAACTTCCTTGAAAGAGAAAGAACAATAGAGATTTGGAGTTTATTGTTAAAGTATGAGATTTGGAGGTTTTTCGTTTTTGGTTGTTGTTTTGGACGGGAAATGGATGAGGTTTTGGAGTGATTTTGTGTTTAATTATGTATTCAGGTCGGGTCGGGTTGGGTTAAAGATTTTTTTTCAATTATTAAGAAAACCGACCACATGTGGTCAGTTTTTGTAATAATTAAAAAAAATATTTTTGAAATTAAAGTTTAATAAATTAAAATTAATAAATTATAAAAATAAGTTAATAAATTAAAGTTATTTTTTAACAAATTAAAATTTTAATAAATTTGATAATATTTATAATAACATTCAATTAATTTAATACAATTCGTATATATATAAATACACAGTACATACATTGTGTATGGTACCGGGACAACATCCAATTAATTTAATACAATTGGTACATATATAAATTAGATAAGTAGTTATTTTATCATCACATTAACACGAATAGTATATTTCCTCAACCGTATAATAATATCAATAAATTTTGCAAATTACGATAATTTTTTGGTTAATTAGCTTTTAAATGAAATAATAAATATATATACCGCGTAATACTACTCTCACGTTATTACAACTTCAACAACATACGTGTGTCTACATTGACCAAAATAGTATATCTACTTCCTCAATTGTATGATATATATTAGCGTCTCATTCAACCTATTTTGATATATAGATTTAGTTATCTAACTTTCGATTACTACATACGTCACTACACGATATGTATGTATATATACATATATTCAATTGTCTATCAGGTTTCACATATGTACTATAAACATCACCATACACGATTATACTACCCCATAATAATATACAACGAACATATTTCACAAATACTCAGATGAATTCTAGATTACATTATCTTATGTCATTAATATACCTTCACTGTATAATATGTATACACTATATATATATACACACACACATATACACACTAACGACTATATCAAATTCTAATTAAATACGTATTATATATATCACATATGTACATAGGTATGTCATCCAATAATATAATGCGATGTATTTATATATATGAACTCTTGAATGTGTATATATATATATATATATATATATATATATATATCATATCAACAATTATATTACCTTATAATAGAACACGTTCATTATATTCTGATGAATTATCGATTATATATTACATTATTATGACTGAAATAGTAACATAATATCATTATCTCAACGGTATGATATATATATATATATATATATATATATATATATATATATATATATATATATACACACACACATATTCATTATACAAAGATTATGCATGTTTAACGTCATTTAACGTATATACAAAGGAAAATATTTATTTTATATATTGAAACATAAGTAAAAGATAAAGATTATGTTTAACCAGAGGCGGGCCTACCTTGGCAGTAGAGAGTGCACGTGCACCCGCTAGCCTCGATAAAAACTTTGTACATATAGTTTGTATATCTGTATATATATCAGGGTGTTATGTTAAATATATGTTGTGCACCCCCAAAAATAATTGACTTGATTGGCAAGATGGTTGAACATGCCAATTAAAGTCTTTTTTTATTGCATGATGACTCGGGTTTGAAGCCCAACAACAATATTTTTTTATTGTTCCTTTTCCAAATACACTATCTGTTTGTTGTTTTCTGTTTGGAATTTTAAGTGCAAACACACACACACATATATATCAATTGATTAAAAAAAAATTCTACTTAGTGATCATTTATTTTACAATTTTTCGTTTTTCTTTTTTGTATTGTGGATAATGTTAACGAATTTTTTATTTTATTTTATTTCAAAATACAAGCTCCCCTCCAACTTTAAAATGTAGATATTCTCCCTATCTTATACTGTAAATATTTATTTCTTTTATCTTTTGATAATTGACTTATTTTTTATTTAAAAAATTAGTAATTTAAAGTTTAAGATAGGTTTAAACCAAACGTTTTTCATACAACTATCTAGCAAACAAATCTCTCGAATTTCATATTTTTCAAAAACTTTTTATTATTATTCAAAATATAAAAGTGCATTGAATTCAAGTATGATGGATAATACACTTTTTCATATTAAATCCAATTAATGATATTCAATAATATTACAAGTTTTCTTATAAAATACTATAATTAATAAGTTTTCAAAGAACTGCATGTCGAACTTTGACACTATTAATTACAATGTTAAATATAAAGGTGCACCCATCAAGTTCAAATCCTTGTTTCACCTCTGTGTTTAACGTAATTTGTTTATTTTATTTGATATATTTTTAAGTGTAATATTTTAAAAAAATTTAACAATGATTGATTTTTATTATTATTATACTGATTATCGACTACGTGTGGTCAGTGTAATTTCATAAATTTATATATATATTTCATTATATATTTAATTATTTTTAATGAAACTAATATAGATACTTGATTACATATATATAATTATTGATTAAATATAAAGATTATGTTTAATGTAATTTTTTTTAAATTATTTTTTTTACTTTAATTAAAAACCGACCACTTAAAAGTATTTTTTTAAAATTAAAAATCGACCACAAGTGGTCGGTTTTGTTAAAAATAAATTAATTTTTTTAAAAGAAAAACGACCACAAGTAGTCGGTTTTTAAAAATATTTTTCAATTAATTTGTTTTAAAAAGACCGACAACTTGTGGTCGATTTTGTTATTTTTTCTTATTTTCTTGTAAAATAAATTATAATTAATATAAAAATTATTAAAATAATTATTTTGATTTTTTAAAATATAAAAGCGACCACTTGTGGTCGCTTTTTAAAAAAAATTCAAAAAAATAAAATCGACCACTATGTGTGGTCGGTTTTTTATTTTTTTTAGTAGTGAAATGTTTTTAAGAATCTATATTTATAATATATTAAAAGTGTGAAGTCCCTTAGAAAAGTAATTTAAACTTTGAACCATTCATTAAAATATTTCGTAAGACAAAATCATCTTTTTACACTTTTTGATATAATATGGGAAATTAGAAAGACTGCTAAAATATATGGGAGAGATTATTAACATACATATGGCTCCAAAAATATATGATAATAGAAAATTTTTTGTTACTAGGTCATGTACCTAAAATTTAGGAACTTATGTCAACTTCCACGTTCTTACCTAAGCAAACCTTTAATTAAAACCTAAGATCGGACACATCTTTTCATGACTTTTATTCAATTTATCAAATAATTATTACCATCCTAAGAGACTTATACAATTTACTAAATTACTTAAGAGAGGATCTGCTATTTAACCAGAATAAAAAAAAGACAGGATCTGCTATCAAACGAAGCAATAAAATAAGAGAACGTTTACCTTTGGAACATAAGCGTCTAAAACACGGTCCGTTTACCTTTGGAACATAAGCATCTAAAACACGGTCAAATCTACAAAAATACTGGCGAAGATCTTCAGTTGTTGCCTCTTGAGGTAGTCGGCCTCTACCTCCTCCTCTTAATGGTTTATTTAATTATGTTCTCTTAGAACCAAAATTATGTTAAATATTTAATAAGCTACTTACTCCTGTCTACAATAATGATTTGCAATTTTTTAGCATATCTATTGAAAAAATTATGTTTGATCGATTAATTTTATGCTCTTCTCCGAATTTTAATGTGAATCTTCTTGTAATAATGCAAGGTACTGATATTTTGTAGTCGCATTATTTCAATAAAAAAATGCATATTCAAGCCCGCTACATTGTTGGTGTGATCACGAATACTATTGTAAGTGATACACTCTTTGATAACTTATATTTATTACAATCAGTTACTTATAGTTATTTTAATTTATAATTTTTAATTCATGCACAAAGTATCTCGCATTATTCTGAGTACTAGTTTAGGTGTATGTGCCTCACGCGTGTACCTCACTTTAATGAGTTCAAATGTTACACTAAATAAAAAAATTATTTAAATAATAAAACTAAATACAATAATTAAATTCAATATCTTTTGTATATATAAAGATGGAGAATTTATTTAATTAAACCTAATCTTTACCGAAAATAATTCTAAAAGCTGATCGACATTCATCTACCACCTGTAAACTGCAATAAAACAATACGATAATAGAGACATCAAATGATACAATTAAATTGAACTTTTACTCTAAAATTTTCTCAAAGCGTTTGACACTCATCTACCACCTGTAAACTATAACAAAATAAAATGATAATAGAGATATCAAAAGAATATAACTATACCTAATCTTTACACAAAAAAAATTTTCAAATCAGAGATATCAAAACAATACAATTAAACTTAACCCTAGACTAAAAAAATTCTTCAAAGTCGACCGACATTTATCTACTACCTACAAACTACAACAAAATAATACGATAAATGAGATATCAAAATAATACAATTAAATTTAAACTTTACACACAAAAATTCCTCAAACTCGATCGATATTCATCTACGACCTGTAAACTACAACAAAATAATAAACTAATACAGATATTAAGATAATACAATTAAATCTAATCTTTACCTAAAAAAGAATACTCAAAGCTGACCGACATTCATCTATCACTTGTAACATAAAATAAAATAATACGATAATAAAGAAATCAAAATAATATAATCAAACCTAACATTTATATAAGAAATTCCTCAAAGTAAATTGACATTTATCTATGACCTGTAAACTACAACAAAACAATATAATAGTGATCAAAAAGTTTTGATTTTGATGAAAAAAATTCTTGTCCAAGCGAAAATTTTGACTCTAAAGAATGACTTGAATGAAAACAAAGAAGATATATATATATATACATACACACACGTTGAATTCTATTATGTTGACAAAAACAATGAAGAAGATGAGGGTTAAAAAATTAAGCATCCACCAATCTAGACGTGTAATCGAATCAAGTTAGATGAGCATCAAAGAGTTTGCTTGAAATTTTGCCAACAATATTTTTGGCATATCAATTCCAATTACCTGTCCCTCCAAGTCTCTCCTATACTTTTAAGTTTGTTGCAATCAAAATATTCGTAAAAAAAAAAAAAGCGACATACAATACACACAAACGTGGAGCTAGAAGCCGACGTTCAGCTTCAACCGAAGCAACCAATATTAGTTCAACCTTTATAATGCAAAAGTCAGCAGTCAGATGCATAAAATATATGGTTGTAGTTCTCCACAAAATTACCTCAAAGAAGATATGTTGCACAATGAAATCATGACACTTTAGATGGAATATTTGACTTAAAAATCTATTCAACGTGGTCATTCATCTTCCTAACCCCCAATCTTCTTCAGAAATAATTTATATCAATTATTTACAGAAAACAAATCAAGACTTAACATTATTGAGTAAAATTGTCAATGTCTTACATTCTTCATGACAAATTAATAATAAAAATATTCATTGAATTTATTATACAAAGCCTGATGGCTTGTATATATTTATCCATACATTGATCGAAAAAAATGAGAAGGTAACACTTTGGAAAATAAAAAAAACAACTAGCTAACATCTAAGAAATACAAGTGAATCAATAGCTAACTTAAAAGACAAAGGAAGAAGAAGAAGAGAGAATTAAAAAATAGATAAAGAAAATCATAAAAAAAGGCACACGTATATTTTTTTTGGTTAAAAAGGGGCACACATATATGTTATTGAAAGACCTAAAAAACTATGTCACTATATGGATTCCAACGGAACTTCAACTTCTACTTGGTTGATTAATTTAGGGGCAGTGCTGGAACATAATGTTGGATGATCTCCATCATATTGTGTGCATAAATTAGTATAAATAATTATCTCTAGTGTAACGTGCATCTCAATAATTATAGAAGTATTTTTTTAATAAAGTCCTATTTTAGAAGTGTTTTTCTAGTTGACCTGTACAAAGAAAAATATTAATTGATTTTCCTTTCATATATTTAAGGAGTCGCATATATTTTAGAAGTCTAGTTAATACAATAAAAAATAATTAAATAATAATTGAATAAAATAGTGAAAAGACAGTTTTGTCTAAAGGAGTTTCTGAGGGCTTTACACTTTTAATATATTATATAGATATATATTATAGATTAGAGATATAGATTATAGATTATAGAATAGATATAGATATAGATATAGATATATATTGTATTTAAGAACATGATTAAGGATTTAAGATTTGTATATGTCGAATTCATAAGTTGATTCAATGTAAGCGCAAAGAAGATTAATTAACACGTTTACCCAATTGAAAAAGTTTATCCTTTTTCCTTTTCTCCTAAGAAACTAAGTTCAGATAAAAATATGGTAAGCAAGCAGATGCTTTCACCTGATATTCTTTTAGTGTTAGATTTTGTCATAAGAATATATAAATGGTATCTGGATAATACAAGGTAAAAACATTACAACACACGAGCTTTGATGTACGAAGGGCTTAATGCCAAAAAAGTTTGAAACAAAATGTACAGTTTAGAGATATTCGAATTATTTCTGCTTAAAAATATGTCAAGTTTAACACCTTGGTGATTAAAACTCAATTTTGCAGCATTACACCGTACCCAAAACTTTTTCTTAATTGTCTATGTTGAACTTAATTTTTGAACTTATTTTTGTCATTGATGAGATTTCACTAGATATGATATCATTGCGATAATAGTATATTAATTTAGGTGATTCCGCACCAACTCAGAGATATATGTTACATTATCTTGGGAATCAAAATGGCGAGTTTTGTTGAATTTGGACGGATCGAAACGGACGGATGATGTTGAACCAAAAAGATATAGGTTAGTACTTTTTAAAAATAATGTTGCACCAGTATTAAATCCTCAAAAAAATAGTTTTAAAGAATCTGACACGCATTCTTCTTGCTATTTTAGTCAATAGAAATTATATTCTATGATATTCAAAGTTTGTTTTTCTTTCTTCTTCGCTCCAAAAATGGTCTCTAAGCAGCATATGTAAACAATTACACGGACACTAAGAAGAATCGTGAAAAATACAACTATTTTTATAGATTAATGTTATTATATTTATGTTGTCACAAGAAAAAAAAGTTTTTTAGCCGGTTTCTAGGTATGAACCTAGAAATAATTTATATATCCATAAACTAAAATAAATTACAAAATTTCTTTACCGAAATAATCTTAATGGCCTTTTAATTCCTTAAAAATAGATTTTGTATTGAATAAAATTGATATTTGTATTTTCTTAGTATATAGTATTTTGAAACCCTACTATTTAAACTTTTGTTTATGGTATTTCGAATTGATTATGATATATTTTTGAGCGAAAGAAGAATTTATGAGTTGATAAAAGATAGAATTAGACGTATATATGTTTTTCATCAACATTTTAGTTTATGATTTATCCTTTTAAGTGTTTGCATTATTTATTTGAGGATTTTTATATGACAATGATTTTTTTTCCTTATTTATGTATCTAGATTAATATGATTAACATTAGTTTTTTAATTAAAAAAGAATTTCCCTTTTTTAATCTAATAACTTAACCACATTATTGAATAATATTTATTTATTAGTCATAAATTCATTATTCATTAAATAGATACACACGCAAACTGCGTATATCTAAACTAGAATCATAAAATACAAAAACAATTTTTCTTAAATAAAGTTAGAAAATATGATTTATTAAGCTCTGGAAAGTGAACAGTGTATTTGTGAGACTATAAGAAGTAGTGCCAAAGTAACAGTGAACCTAGGATGATCAAAATGCTGTCTTCTTATTTCTTAATAACGTCCTCTATAATTCTAATTTAATGACAACCCCATCTTAAATCCAATATAGAAAAACATCGAGATTCTTCTAATTCATTCAGTAATTCTTTAATAAAAGAGATATTAACTTTATTTTAAACAGTATGGTTGTTAAGTTTTTTTTTATAGTTAACACACATTCTCCCAACATTATATGAAAAGTGTAAGGGTTACTACTAGATTTGACAACCCTTAAATCAAGAATTTCCTGAATTTATTTGTCTATTTCACTCTTCTAAATGGTTGAATACCTATAAGGTAGAGGTGTCAAACGGGCTGGGCCAGGCCAACCCGGAACCGGCCCTTCCATTTTAACCGTGTTGCGGGCCGGTTAAGGGCCGGGTTTGACGTTAATGGGGCCGGGTCGGGCCAGGCCAACACAGTAAAAAAATTAAAACCCATCCTAATGCGGCCCACTTAACCCAACCCGGTCAAACCCACCAAAATCCGGTTAAAAACTGGTCAAACCCATTTAAAAAATAAATAAAAAATCCAATATACACTATATATACTCCAATATACACTATATACACTCCAATATACAATATATATTTTTAAAAAAATATATAAACAATTACACATGTATACGTACCATTCAATATATAATTATATATGACTATACGTACTACTTTAAATAAAACATATGCTATAATAGTATAATATATATAT
>NC_061111.1:79500202-79531866 GCF_002878395.1 Capsicum annuum
TTTAATAAATGGGCCCAAACTAGCCGTTTGGACCCAAAAACGGCTATTTAGCCGTTGGGCCAACGACTAGTTTGGCCCAAAATCCAAAATATCTTTTTTTTTTTTTAATTTTTCTGAACCGGGCCGGACTGGTTAACCGGCGGGCCTGGACGGGCTTGGTTCGGGTCGGGTTAACCAGGCCCATTTCAACAAAATAACCGGCTCGGGACCCGAAACCCTAAAGCCCTAGGGATTACCGGGTCGGGTCAAATCGGGTTGGGTTAGGTAGTCGGGCCGGGTCGGGCCCGTCCACTTGACACCCCTACTATAAGGTCTCATATTCATAGTATCACTTTTTCCAAAAGAATAATTCTATGATTATATTTTCTTGCAGGGGGGATTCAGATGGTGGATCTTGCAGGAGGTGATTCAGATGATGTATCAAAAAGAACTATAGTATTTATTTAGCAGTTGCTGCAAATTGATAGAAAGACTTTTCTATTTTTCTTCCACCATTATATTTTGCTATGTTGGTTAGCCTTGAATAAATTTGACATACATTATAGCAAACTGAGCTAATTTTCATATTAATTATTGCATTTGATGTTTTCTAATAAACATGCATTTTATAGACTTACTTCCTTTTAATGTACGTAAATTTTTATTTCTCACTGTGTATTTCACGTTTAGCTCAACAAGATTTCATCTAATATCTCCTAGTATCACCAACCATTGCATACCCAATATAATATCACCATATTATACTGTCAAAACCGAAATATGATAAATAAATTCAGTTATTGCATTTTCACTTCATGCCCTCACAGAATAAAAGAATTCTGAATTCGATTATTATCTGCCACTATAACTAAGAAGGATGAATAGTTTAATCATGTTGATCCCAATTTTCTTACCTTCTGCAAATATAAAAAACTACGTGTACTTTCTGAATCTATAAGGATGTAATGACTTGAATTTTTGTGAATTATTATTTCTATGTGATTTGATCATTTTATCCCTTCTCGTGGTTGCTTTGTAATGTTTTGGGGGTGTGAAGATGATTGACACAATTTTCAATGCATTTCGATGTGACTTGTGCTAGTTTGTGTCTTTTGAAGGTTAAAAGGGCTTTATAGTTGACTTCGGTCAACATTTATTGTTCTATGCATTGAATGACAAAACGAACTGCGCCAGGAGATGTGGAATTGGGTTGGTAGCATGGTTGGTGCAATTTTATATCTTGTGTATCTCATGTCGACCTTCGGTTCGAAAAGTTATAAAATTAGGTCTTGGGGATTAATTTTGTGAAAACACCTCTTTTCAAAAATCTAATGTCACTATAGAGTCCGAAATGATGAATTTAGTCTAGTAGCATATCTCATTTGCATTCTCGAAATTCCAAACGAATCCCAAGGGCTCCAGAAACTTAGAAAAACTCTCAAGTTTTCTAGTGCAACACCAGCTGAGGCAGTTGCTTAAGCGATCAATTGGCTGGTTAAGTGGTCATGCTGATGTGCCCCCAGTCACTTAAGTAACCAAGGGGCCGCTTAAGCGGCCCTGCTGAGGTGACCCTTGTCGTTTAATCAACTACTTGGTCGCTTAAGTGATCGCAACTGGGCCTCATATAAAAATCCCCTTTTCTCGACTTTTCATTAATTTTTAGATTAGGATCTTTGAGTTTTAGAGTTTTTGGGTGATTTTTTCCATTTTCAATCTTGTGTAAGATCCAAATCCATATTTTAGTATTTTTCTTTGATTCGTGTCGTCTAAAGCTTGTGAAAACACGATTTCAAAAGTGAAATTTGGGAATTTTGGCCTGAAAGACCTAAATTAGTATTTTTTTCAACTTAAAACCGTTTTCAGTTGGATTTTTTTACTATGGCTTTCTTTAATAATTGGTAATGCTTTTATGAAATAAAATTTTGATTTTACCCCTCCTTTTTGAAAATTCATTTTGGGGGTCTATTTTGACCCCGACTCAAAAATGAACAATATGGTTATAATTGGCTTTTTTTTGATGCATACATTCTGTATTTGTATATTTTAGTTAATTTTTAGGCGATTTGAGAGAGGAGGACTCCGTGTTGAAGGCTCTAGGACCGGGTTTTCTTCGTTGGAGGTAGGTTATTGCTTAATTTCTTTGAATTGGGCTGGATAGTTAATACTGATATAAAATCATGCTATCGGTATGGGTATTAATCATAAAAATTATGTTATTACTATTATGTGCTCGCTTGGTCACCTATGTCGTTGTTATTTGTGGTTTGGCACATCTTTTTCTATGTGTAACAGTGTGAGGTTTTATTGATGAAAATCGCCTAAGTTGGGTTTATGTGGTGTCAATGGAATATTACTTGCATATCTTACTCTAATGGTACATGTACTATATTGGATCATGTATGGTTGGCTTATTGAGTGGATGTTAGCTCACGTTCTTGTTGATAACACCCAAACTTACACCCAAACTCAAGTATAGTGCAAAACTCGAGTGTAAAGTGGTCGTCGTCAATATAATTACCCAACTATGAGTTAGAGTCAAATCCACGAGGAGTGAAAACGTAGAATTCATGAATTAGAGGTGTTGACAGTTAAATATGTGTTAACCCGTAATGCGAAATTTAAATAATACATAAAAATAAATTAGGGATTTGATTTGAACAGTGTTAAACACAACAATAATTGACACTCTTGCGAGATAAAACAACTGAGAGGTATTACCAAATTGAGAGAGGTCTTGACATTTGATATCCTAACTGGGATTCATGTGTGGGCTATCAAAAATTAGTCCAACTTATAGTTAAGGGTTTTGGGTAGGATAGATTTAGGGGTATTGGTATTAATCTTTTAATAAAATACCAAATCCCACCCATGGATTCTTTTGAACACCTCACGGACATATCAAATTTACCAATCTACTCATCTCAATTAGCATCCTTATTTCTAAGATGATTTTATTAAATGAGCTAACTCATGTTATTATTCATAAGTTGTAATGACCCGATTTGCTGAACCGGAATGCTACGCGGTGCTCATGAACTCGAACCATGACTGATATTTGTACCTGTATACTGTATAAGATAACATAATAATGCGAAAACATGCACTGAAAGGCCATAAGGTTCGATCATGAACATAACTGAATGATATAACATCTGTGTAGGGTAATAGAATACCTAAAACAAAACTGAAAATACTAAAGTCTGAACATGATAGTCTGTATCTAATCTTCATCTAATCTAAAAGCCTCTACTGTCTAAATAATCTGAATAAGGAGTTGATGGGACATGTCCCCAACTAACCCTGTCTAATAAAATGACTAATGAGAAAATAAGGAAAAATAATCATGTCCTCAAAGGATGAGGACTTACTTCTAGTCTGACTGCTGAAAAACTAGAATCTACTATTGATCTCGAACACGTGTCTCTGAACCTATGATGTAACATAAAAAGAAAGCACCGTAGCGCGAATGCGTCAGTACATATGTACCGAGTATACATGTGAGGTAGGCTATATGCAATAGTTCACATACATGATTAATGCTAACTGACTATCTAACATGAACGTGAGAATACATACATAATTACGTAACTGTAACTGACAACGTGATATCATGATTAATAAATCTGAATACTGATAACATGACATGACTGATAATATGAACGACTATATCTGAGTATAACTGATAACATGGGTGACTGTAGCTGACAATCCTAAATCTGATGGAACTATCTGAGTTCCATACTGTAACTGAGTTGACTGTATCTGATAGTTCTGAAATCTGAAGAACTAGCTGAGTTCTATTACTGAGACTGATTGACTGTATCTGGCAGTCCTAATTCTATAACATGAAACTGTGGGAAGTAGTATCTAACTGACATGCCCCAAAGGTGCTATAATAGCTGAGTTGGGGTCCAATCTATGCCCTGATTGGAAAGGTGTAAATACCGCGCCACTGGTAAGGACAACATGTAAGTAATCCTCATATAACAGGTAACTCTAGTGAGAACGGTGGGAACCCTCACATAACAGGTTAAGACACCTCATCTACCCTCATATAGCAGGTTATGATGTCTCAACCTATGCTGGCTACATAGTTCTGGAATGCAAGGATTGCTTCTAGGAATCACACCCTCGTATAACAGGTGAGTCCCGATCCTTGGGTTCACTTGGTCTCATCTGAATGGTCACTGAACATAATTTACTGAACTGAACTGAGCATGGACTGAATTACTGAATTTCTGTGGCTGACGAAATACTACTGATATCTAACAACTGACTTAGTCATGAGATAATAGAGATTTTTCTTGAGTCATAAGACTATTTGAAGTCTAAGAGTTCATAACTTGACTGAGAGTATCGTGAAAATATGACATGGCTCTAGGCACACATCTAATATTTCGGGTACAAGTACCCCCATGACTCAATAGAAGGAAACTGATATAGCATGATTTACTTGAAGACTTGACTATCATCATAATATATACTACCTTTATAGTAGCATTTCATCAAACATGTAATAGGCATGATCTTGTACATACATGGAGATTTCATGATATCATGCTAGTTAGATAATATTCTTTCATCTAGGCATTTAATCAAACATATGACAGGCATGGTACATGTAAACATCATTATTCAATTCTAATTTCATCATTCAAGGGTTTAAATCTTAGGGTTGAATGAATCTATGGCTATAGTAATTAAACACACATAGAAACTATCAACAATCATGGAGTAGAATCCAATTTCACATCTATCAAAACATGAACATGAGCAGCCAAAATATGAAAACATATACAAAATCGATAACTTGAGTTTAGAAAAGGGATTCTTGGACTTCATGGACGAAAGGAGTCCATGAATGAACATTATGCATACTTTAGATCATGATTTCATGAAGATTGATGGTGAAACCTTCTTGAATTTGAATCCCCAATAGAAACCCTAGCTTGTTCTTGAGATAAACTTGAGAGAAACTAATATGTTTTGGGTGAAAAGTAGTTGAATCATGTGTTAAAGGGATTATATAGGGGTAGGAAGTTTACCCTTTTAACCCTGGACACGTCATTAAATTTTCAGTAAAATTTCCCGAGTTGGGCCCTTGGCACGACGCGGCGCTATCGCGCCGTGTCACTGGAAATTGACAATTGAAAAACTGCACGGTGGCGCGATATGAAGCTATCGCATTACCACCTTGTCTATGACCTAGAAGTTTAGTACGATGCACTAGTATCGTGGAGAAACACTGGAATTTGACAACTGCCATTTGAGCTATCTCTGTGACGCGCTGAAGGCTCCAGTCAAACCCTGTCTCACTAAAAAGGCCCTAACTCTTCGCCCGGGTGTTGGATTTGGACGAATTATATATCGATGGAAAGCTTATTAAATTTCCCACGTGATAGAAAGTGAAAATTATGGAAATACCACATGTATAAGAATGAATTCTTATTTCAAAGAAAGTTCTAACATCATTGAGATGATTTTCAAGCTAAGAAAAAACATGGGTATTACACAATTATTCCCCACCTATACCCACTCTTTCAAGAATGGTATGAGATTCAAAGCAATTTGGGTTTTCAACCCCAATTCTTAATGCAAAAATAAAATAAAAGAAAAACCTATCACAAATAACTAATTAATTGGAAAAATGATAAACACTCATACACTAATCACCATCTAATAAAGCATAACCCCAAGAAAGAAATTTAGCTACTCATGAAAGTAAAGATAAGATATATACCCAAGTTGGCATTTAACTCCACTGAAAGCAAAGTAAATATATTCCCCAAGCTTTAAATTCAATAAAATAACTAAAGTCTCTCTTAGGAACACACCACAAATTGTATTCACTCAATAATAGTGTCTTTCTCTCTCAAAAACTGGAAAGTTTTCTGCTAGAAATGTGAAGGTTTAGCCTTTTATATCTTGGTATTGGGCCTTGTGAAATTCTAGCGTTACCCCTGCAAAACTGACTGAATATCATGATTGCCACCTTTAGTCGCAATCGCACCCTTGCTATCGTGGTGCTTTGGCTTGTGATTATAGCTTGTCCATCTGTATAGACTCCCATGATCGCGGGGCATCGACTCACAATCGCAATATTTTTTCCTGTTTTGATGAATTTTGATCGCATCCTATCATCTTATTATTGCAACATCTGGAGCATGATCTTGAGCTGCACTTTCACCATTTTCCAACTTTGCTAACTTTCCTTCCATTCCATCCTTGCCTCAACTCTTTTTCATCAAATTTCCCTATAAGATCATAAACACTGGAAATTAGTGCATTTCACTAAAGAATTAGTCTCATATATGAAATTAACTTATCATAGTGTGCAAGAGTTTAGATGCAAATGACTGGAATTTGCCAACTCATCAACACCCCTAACTTAAATATCTCGCTTGTCCTCAGGCAACACTACTTCACATTCGTTAAAACCACTCAACTTTGAAGAACGCACATTTAATTTTGAACTTGATAAGAACTAACAATTAGTCAATAAACATAAGCAATCTCTCTGTACAACTCTCTAAAAGTCAACCATATTTTCAAGGATGCAACAGACTTTTAAGAATAATCAAGTAACAACACTTAACTCTCAAGAGGTGACTCTCTATCAATATTGACTCAACTACACTCTTTTTCCTTATTTTTGGAATATGAAAACTTCACCAACCTATAGTAGTTTACATGCCTCCTCACGAAAGGAAGTCCCAACCCATTAAATTTTCTATCATACAACAAGGGACGAATGTGTAAGCACTCATACTCACAAAGAATTTCTTAATGTAAACAAGCATCACACCATATGCTTTCCATTATTTTGGATCCCTACTAACTCAAACACACTTGGTTGGGGATCTCAAAGGACTTTTTTTAAGCTTGTAATGTAGGTTTTGGGGAAGGGTAGGATAAACATTTGGGATAGAAGTGACTTCATCCTCGATGAATTCCACACAACATACTAACTATATCATACTTGGATCATTGGCCACTTTATTATTTTCTAAATAACATACGTGCCTACCTATACCACTTTAGTTGACCCATATTTTGAAAACATTTTCTTATCTCTTTCCTTTTTCCAATTCCATGCTTTTGTTTCTATTGTTTCATTTTTTCATCATTGATTTGATTTTGGGCACTCAATTACAGTACCATGGCTAAGATCATCTCATCCAAGTTCCACTATACCCCCAATTTAGGCTTTTAGCCTCAAGTTAGCGATTTTAAATTCAATGAGGGTAGGGTTCAAGAGAGGGATACATTCAAACGGTTGAGTCTTGTAGTGCGGGTGACGAATTATTGAAACCTTAGGGGTTGCACCACATGTGAGGGACTAGGTCCCTCAAAATCAGTCAAAGGCAATAAAACAATAAATTAACCAGGAACACAAAACAGTGTAGGAAACTTAAAGAACACAGGATTTAACGTGGAAATCTCCTTGCTCAAGGAAGTAAAAACCACAGCTTTCCCTCACAAGAACTTCAAAAGTTCAAAATAGTCAACCTCTTGATTAAAAACTCAAACTTGAACCTAACTCTAAGCTCCTCTTTCTTGTAGTAACTCTAATACAACCTCGCCTTGGCAAATCTACCAAGACTCCCTCAATATTGATTAAATCTAACAAGTTTCGAGCTCAGGCAATTCAATCTAAGCACTCTCAAAGAAAGAAGACTACCCTATCAAGGGTACTTGTCTCCTTATCATAGTAAAAGTTTAAGGAAAGACACTGATTCACATATTAGGTCAGGTCAGTTTGATCAGTCCATGCTTTAGCCACTGAACACCTTTATTATTTCAGAACTTGTTCTCAAAGTAGTTCGAGGGACCAGGTCCCATACTTGACTTTATTCAAACTATTGAATCCTCTCCTTTTGAGATGAGTTTCCTAGGGACCAGGTCCTTATGAATCATGACCCCTTCTGATTGATCTTCTACTTGAGCTGGGATCAGTTACTGGAGTTCTAAATCATCACCATTCTCATCTGCATCTTTCATCCTCTTGCTAATTATCTTCAACATCACCAAGCCTTTATCTTTATTTCAAAGTGTTTTTCTTTTCTTGGAAATTTCAGCTATATTATGTCGGGGACCAGGTCCTTTGAAATCAACTATTTCAAGATGAGACAGTTCCACCTTAAAGTGTCTTTAGAGAAAGAGAACACAGTTAGACCTTCTAGTATTAAGCTTTGAACACATATTATCAATGAACTCCTCTTGACTACAATTTCTTTCTCTTACCTAGAACCATAATCATTTGTTAGATTTGGGAACCCACTTGAGTTTGAGTTCCCAGTAGAATGACAATGGTGTGATCAAATACTTTCTGGCCCATCTAGGTGGAGAGTTCTTCTTCACCTTTTTCCAGAGACTTGAAACCCTTAGGATGTGAATTTTCTTGCTAAATGTATTCAGTACGTCTCATTTTAGCCTTAAACCAATGCTGACACCTCTCCTTTAAATTTCCATCTCTTCCATAATGAGTACATAAAGGTTTGTGAACCTTATTTCTAGCATTAAGAGCAACCTTTCCTTGAGACTCAAGAGGCTAAGTTTTTTCTTGATACCCAAGACCTTTACCATTATTTACACCTTGAATAGTCAGATTAGAAAGTATCTTGTAAAGATGTAGTCTATTTAAAAGATTTGTTAAGCTCTTTTCTTAATAGGACTTGGTCCCTTTCTAGCTCATCATTCTTATGAAGTGTAGACATAAGGAGTTTTTGAGAATCCCTTAATTTATCTTCAATATCAATCTAAAGCCTTGAAACTTCCTTATTCCCTTTACCATCTGAGTCATTTACCTTCTTCAGTTAACTTTACAACTCAAATTCTCATATTTTAATTTAGAGACCATTTCTTCAATTTCAAAAATAGAAAGGGTTAAAGTAGTCAATTTAAGCTCTTGATTCTCTACCTTCTCCTCTGAAGCATTTTTATCAGTAGTCAGTTCACATACAGAATCAATTAACACACTTGCAAACCTTTTTATCTTCCTAATAGAGTAGTTATCTAGACTCTCCTTAATATCTTAAAGAGTTACCTCATTTTCTCCTTCATCTTTTATGTTGGGAATGAAAGCAAATAAGGAGTTATAGATGACTAGACTATCTTCCACGGCTATCGTGGACACATCTTCAGACTTCTCATCTTTATTAGATTCACTAGAAGAATCTCTCTATACTGCTAGAGCTTGCTTTACTACATAATTAGTAGCAACCTTCCTTCTTGTTTTTCAGGGACTTGGTCCCTATTCTTTCCCTTGTCACCTATAGTATTGAGATACTCTTGATAATCCAATTTATGCATTGTACAGTCAATGAAATGCTCAAGACATCCGTATTTTTGACACACCTCAACATTGCTTCCCTTTTACTGTTGCTTCCTCATCTTTGGAACTGACCACTCCTCTGGCTCTAACAATCTTGTTTAACAAATAGGCAACATCAGTGTCTTCTTCACTTGAAACATGTCTTGAAGCCTTCAATTCCAGAGATTTTTCTTTTTTCTTCCTTTTTATCTAGATCTTGCTTCTTCTTGAGTTCATGGGTTTTTAGATTTCTAATAAGTTCATTCATAGTGAGGGTCATCGTGTTTTTCGCTTTAGTTATAGCATATGCTTTACTTTCCTAAGACTTAGGAAGAACACCAAGAATCTTCCTCACTTGCTTGTACACTGGAATCACTTCACTTAAGAAGTAAAGTTCTTTTGTGATAGAAGTGAATCTTGTATGCATTTCTTGTATTATTTCTCTTTCTTTCTTGATGAAGGATTCATATTGAGTAGTCAACATGTCTACTTTTGAATCCTTTATGAGCATTCCTCAAGCAATCCCAAATTTCCATGATATTTACATAGGTAGAAATCCTATTGTATTTATCAGATCCTATGCCATAAACTAATAGTTTCTTGGCCTTGTAGTTTTTCTTAATACTCTTTCTATTTCATCATTGAACTCCCTCCTACTTTGGACAACTATTCTTGTAACTTCTCCTTCTTTGAATTCTCTAACCGGAACTTAAGGACCATTAAGAATTATGTCAATTAGTTTACTATCATCAGCCATAATAAAGTCATACATCCTGGTTTTCCACTATCCATAGTACTGCATATTAAATCTAGGTGGTCTAGTGGTAGATTACCCTTCTCCCAGACTAGGTGGAGCAGCAATAATAACCAAACTGCTCTAGGTGTGAACCTCTTAGAGTGAATGTTATCTGATATCAATTGTTTAAACCTTCGGGGTTGCACCACACAGTAAGGGACTAGTACCTCAAAACTAGTCTTTAACAATAAAATAGAAAAATTAACTAGGAGCACAAAATAATGCAGGGAACTTAAAGAAAAAAGGATTTAACATGGAAACCTCCTTGCTCAAAGGAGGAAAAACCATGCCTTTCCCTCACAATCACTTCAAAAGTTCACCATAATCAACCTCTTAATTACAGACTAGAACTTGAACCTAACTCTAGGCTCCTCCTTCTTGTAGTAACTCTACAACAACCTCATCTTAACAACACTGCCAAGAGTCCCTCATCACTAATTAATCCTAACCAGTTTTAAGCTCAGGCAAGTCTACCTAAGAACTCTCAAAGAATGAACAAAAGAACACTACACTTACATAATTGGTAATTCAGTGACAGACTTAAATTGGACTAAAAAACACTCTCTATTTTAGCACATACAGGAAATAAGAACTTGAGCAATATTGATGGTTGGGTTTTTGCCTCTTTCACTCTTCAACTTTACAAATTTGCAAAAACTATCAATTGAGAAGAATCCTTTGACTTTTATAGTAGAGTAATGATTAGGGTTAAAATACAATTGGACCAGGTATCCTAAATAATACAAGCATTACCGTTACAATTTGTTACACTAGATGACAAAATTGTGCAGGCGCATGGCAGCTGTACTTTTACCTTGAAGATCTAGGGACCTGGTCCCTTGTTGTAAGCTGCTCATCATATAAACAAAATATAGCACAAAGAGAGGTTAATTGGTTAAAAATGGGTGACTAGGAATACCATTCATGCATGGGTAGGCTTTTTTTGGGATAAAGTGGTTTTCAATAATAAAAAAGAAGGCCTAAGATCATTTCACCAACCAAGTGTAATCAATATTATCTTTGAAAAACCAATAGGGCAAGATCTAGATAATCTTAGTAAGCACAAGAACCATTCAACTAAGGCTTAACACATATGGCATACAAACTATTCTAGGAGGATCAATTGCACTTCGTACTTGAGAACAAAAGGAGTTATTTATCACACTACTCCTAACTAAATAATTTGGAGTCACACAAAGTTGCAAAGTATTTTTACAAAGTCATTCAATTCCATATCCTTGATTTTCACGAAAAAAATTTAGGTGGAGGAGGGTGCTCATTTTTCACCTCGCCATGCAAGATTATCTATTGGTAGCACCAAGAAATCCACCATCTCACATTCGCGCTCAAGAAAAAGAAAACCTTATGGCTACTCAGACTTCACAATAGAAATAACGTTAATCCTAATCTATAATGCCACCAGTACTCAGACTTCTCCTGCATCTATGACACCAATAATTGAACTCAATTATTTTTCCTTAAGAATTTAGTCACTCAATCTATCATAGGAAAATGCTCGTCCAGCATCCTCCTCAAAAAGAAAAATAACTTTCTAGAAATAAGAAATAAGTACCTCCAACTAAAAAATTATAGTGTCCTCACTGCATATCATGAAAGCATAAGAAAGTTAAAAGGGCTCTCAGAAACTACATCAAGTATTTCCATCACTCTCCGTTCTAATTGGAATCATCAATATTCGACTCTTCATTCTTAGACCACCTAACTGGTACCTTATCATCATCATCTGCTCGAGCAGAGGGAATTCACTCCTTTAGCGTCAGGACCTTCCACAAGCCCTTTACCATATTCCACATCTGGGTGAAGAACTTATATTTCCTCTTCTCCCTCTTTTTTATTTTGCCATGAGACTCACTCAGCATTTGGTGTGATTGGGCCAAGGATGTGTATAATTGATCCAACCTAAATATTGTGGCCCTCTGTGTCCTATGATTCTCTAGGAGTTTCTCATACTCATCTTGGGAGACATATAAAGTGAAACTTATCGAAGATTCACCTAGTCCTGTGGGCAGTTTGGGCACCAACTCCTGCACTCTCTGCATCTATGTGGAGAGCTCCTCAAATAGCCCTACTTATGATGGTCTGGAAGATTCTAATTCATACTTAATTGATTTTCCTTTCTTAATCTTCCTCTTCTTGGGCTTAGCAACTTCACCCTTACCACATACCTTTAAAGGGTAGATTGGTGTCTTTGGGGCTATCCAGTTGTCCCTTTGATATTTCTCAAGTTTTGCCTGCTTGCATAGCTCAGCGATCAGAGATAGGAACATCAACATAGGCCCATCTCAGGACTTATAAGCATTGATCTTAGAGACAAAAAAAACTTTCAAAGGAATGTTATCTAATATGCAAGGTACCATCTGGGACCACATCACATGGATGTTTATCATGTTTATGCTCAAGGAGACACGACTACAGATAATTATTAGCTATATTCTTGCCTCTGCCGTGAAATCATTCACAAAGATCATAGTTTTGTGCTTGCTCAGGATACTTTCACCACTCCCACCCCTGACATAATTTTGCAGCCAACCAGCTACCAGGAGCATATTTCTTGTTCTCAAATTCTCTCGAATCGACATCCAGTCATTAATCTCTTCATCTCTTACACAAATGACTTTGCTCTAAATCCTCACAATTGGTTTGGAGAGTTTTATAGCACTGATATTCATGTAGAACTCTCGTACCCATTGTTTATTGTCTCGGCAAGGCTCTAGGGCAAAGCACATCCAACTAGTCACCACCAATATTTGGTGGAAGGGCGGGAGTTTCTCAAGCACCTGTTCCAGTGAGATATCTTGCTCAATATGTAGCATTTTCTTGGTGAGATCCTGATAATATGTAGCTTGACCGTCTGCGGAGAGAAATCAATTTTGATTGAATTCATCAATCCTTAGCTATTTAAGAAACTGAACACAACAAACAAGCATGAAATTTTAATATTAGCAAGTGAAAACAATGTTATGTTATTGAGATAAATTAAAGAAATGGCTCAAGGATCAATTTTGGGCTTAATGATCAAGTTTTAGGCTTTTGGAAAGACTTGCAAATAGGCCTCGGGTGTTGCGATCGCACTCTACTGAGTGTGGTTGTGATATCTGAAAGCTCTAAGGACATTCCACGGATGTTGTGATCACACCCTACTGAGTCGCAATCACAATAACTAAGGACCCTATCAGAAAAGTTTCAAGGGATACGATTATGACCTGCTAGGTTGCGATCGCAACAGTTGGGAATTTATCATCCCCAAGTATTAAAAACATCAAAAGTCACAATTTCTTAGACAAGCATGCTTATTCAAAATATATGAAACAAAGCATATGAACCATAACTCATAATCACTCTCATAATCTCTCAAATATGCCGTCTAAACCATAGGAAACTATTAAAATTTTCATTCAGGAATTTACAAAACACTTGGTGTGCATCTCAAATTAACACATGTTTTTACCATATTTGGTTTAGAACATATTTGGGTACTCAATATTACCCCAAAGCAAACACACACCAAGGATAACAACAACTACACAAAAGAATATCAATTTAAACAGTAATTATGCACAAGAATAATAAACCTAAATTTGACCCTAAACATGCTTTGAAGGATTAATTTTGCACAAGTAAAGAGAAGGTTGAAAGGGCTACCTGTTGTTGTTGTACAAATAAAGATGATTATCTGCTTAGAACTGGTTACAATAATGCAAAATGAGTGATTTTGGGTATTTAAAATGGGAGAGAGAAGTGGGAATGGTTAGAAGTATTTGATACCCTTTTATAACTAATCGATTTGTGATCGCCACAAAGTTCCATGATCGTGACAAGGTTCTACGATTTCAAGAACTGAGGCTTGACTAAGGGATCCCTGAGATTCTAGATCGCGATTGCAATAAATAAGAATCCTCAGTTCCCCTATTTGCCTGTTGTTTCACCTCCAACTTAATTCCACTCCGCTTATTATCTCTCAATTGCTCAAATACACCTTAAGAGTGCAAATATTTTATGAATTAATCAAAACAAAAACTACTCTAATAATAAAAATTTAAATGATACAGGCTAAATTCATGGCAATAATGGGTTTCCTCCCATCAACCGCTTGATTTAATGCCGCGGCATAACATCCACTTAAGATCAATTTAGATCTTTGACTTGAAATGACCCAAGGTCCATTTCCATAGTGTTAGTCACTTCCTCATCCACCAAATTAATTACCAACACCACTTGCAACTCCATCAGTTGTTTTTTAGTCTTGCACAGACTGAAGAAAACATCCTTATTAATCACCCAGAACTTTATCTCCCCATATTCCATACTAATTAGGACTCTTTCAGTGGATAACAATAGGATACCGATAATAAGTGTATCTCATGATCAATTTCATAATCAAGAATGGCAAAATCATCCAAAATAATAAATTGGTAAACCTTTGTCAACAAATCATATAATATGCCCACGGGCTTTTTAATTGAACGGTCGGCCATTAAAATCCTCATGGTGGTGGGTGTAGGAACTATAATCCCAACTTTGAAATACTGCATATAAAATCAAGTTAATACTTGCTCCACGATTACACAATGTCTTTAAATTTGTATATCCCAATAGTACAAGGAATAGTGAATTCACCCGGGTACTTTTTTTTCACCGTCATTGTGTTTAACATTATAGAGCTACAACTAAGAGTTACCTCAATAGGTTCACAACCCACAAGTCGCTCTTGGAGACCAAGTTCGTCATAAATTTAGCATATGGTATCTCTTAAGGAATTTCTAATAATGGAATATTTATTGATAGACTGCTAAACTTTGCAAGAAACTTGTTGAACTTGGTATTATCTTCTTTCTTATTAAGCCTTTGAGGGAATGGTAGAGGCATCTTAATTAGTAGTAAAGGAACAATTTGAGTCTTATTCACTTTTGATAAATCACTATTGATAACTTTAGGAGTTTCTTCATTTTCCCCATTTTCTTCACCTACCTTCGGTTCCTTATCAATCATTTCCTTGGACTTTAGAGCAATCTCGCATTACTTTACTAGCCACTTTGTTTTTGTAGTTACTTTTACATCATGTGTCCTTACATTGTGATTCTTATTGACCTTAACCATATCTTCACACAGATTTTGACCACTTTTAGTGACGATGGCCATGGCATGGGCATTTTTTTGGGATTTATCATTGTATTACTAGGAACACGTCCTTTTGGCCCACCATTGTGTTAGGTTGAGATTTAGCATACTTGTTTCTAATTTTTTGATAGTGACTAAATGAGAGGTCACAGTTTGTCTTAGTTGAGAGAAGTCACTTTTGATCTCCCTTATAATTTTTTCGGTCCTTTCTACCTACATTAGAATTCAGAGTAAGACGTCTTTGCTCTTGAATTTCTCCAGATCAATGGATCTTGACTCCTTCTTCTTGGGCCTATGATAAGGGTGTGTATATAGGTCATAGTCTTTATCTTTGTCTCTTCAATCCCATTCTCTATTACGATCCCTGTCTCTTCAATCTCTATCTCAGTCTCGATCTTTCCAACCTTTATTCCCACTATGCCTTTATAGGTAGGGCGGGAACCCCCCCAATTAGTTTGACAAAATCCAAATATCTTTATCAAGCTTTTCTATTTTTACATCATCATAAGCCCTAATACTCTTAGAACAAATGACATTGACCACTTTAGGAGGAGCCCACATTATATGTTTGGTGATTACATTAGCCATATTCCTCTCTTTCCTCATCCTTATTCTTTTGTACTTTTCTTACAAATGATTCCACAGGGGACCTCACAAACACCTCGGTGTCCCTTGTATGCCATCCTCTATTTTTCTTTGTTACTTGCTCTAACAAGGTCACCACAAACACCATAAGATAACTTGACACGAGAACCCCATTATCTACCACTATTTTGTTTAATTGATTGAATGCCCTATAGAAAATTTTGAGATGAATTTTCTTTGGCACCTCATAATTTGGGAAAGGCATCAATTTATCATTGAACCTTTTCCAAACTTTATACAATGGTTCTCTAATAAGTTAGAAAAAGTTTGTGATCTCGTCCCTTAGTTTCAATATCCGAGAAGAGGGAAGTGCCTATCTAAGAATACATCTGTGAGCTCAACCTATGAAGTGATAGATCCCATGAGCAAAGACTGCAACCATATGACTTCTTCTCCTATTAAAGAGAATGGAAAATACGTAACCCAATTGGATCTTGAGATATTTAGGCTATTTCAAATGAAGCACACACATCAATAAAATTCTTCATGTGCAGATTAACATACTCATATGATTGGCCTTAAATAACCCTTTCATTTGAAGAAAATAAAGTATTACACTAGTGATGTGAAACACTCTATTTCCTTCTGTTAGTGGAATGTGAATAGCACTAAATCGGCCTACATATCCAAGATGATCCATATCCTCAAGCCCATCAAATGAGCCATAATTACTACCGTGTTGGCTGATGGTATCGTGTATGCTATAATCATCACCTGAGAAAAGAAAGAACAACAAAAAATGTAAACTAAAACACTACAGCTAATCGTCAATATAATTACCTAACTATGAGTGGGGATCAAATGCACGAGGAGTGAAAATGTAGAATTCTTAAATTTGGGGTATTGAGAGTTAACTATGTGTTAACCCGTAATGCGAAATCTAAATAATACAAAAAAATAAATTAGGGGGTTTGATTTGAATGGTTTTAAATACAACAATAATTGAGACTATTGTGAGATTGAAAAATTGAAGGGTGTTACGAAATTGAAATAGGCCTTAGGTTTATGCTATCCTAAATGGGATTCATGCATGGGCTCAATAATTAGTCCAAAGTTTATTTAAGGTTTTTGGGTAGGCTAGATTTAGGGGTATTGGTGTTAATATTTTATTAAAATACCAAATTTCACTCATGAATTCTTTTGAACATCTCACGAATATATAAAATCTACGAATTTAGTTACCTCAATTAGCACTCTTATTTCTAAGATGATGATATAAAATGAGATAACTTAAGTTATTATTCACAATTATTCCTTACTCATACCCTCTCTATCAAGAAGGTATTGGATTCAAAGAAATTGGGGTTTTACAACCCCAATTCTTAGTGCAAACATGGAATAAAAGCCAAACCCATCACAAATAACTAATTAGTTGGACAAATTATCAACACCCATACACTAATCACCACCTAATTAAGCATAACCCCAAGAAATAACTTTAGCTACTCATGAAAGTAGAGGGAAGATATATACCCAAATTGGCAATCAATTAATCCATTTAAAGACTAGTAAATATATTCTCCAAGATTTAAATTAAATCAAATAAAAAAAATATCTTGTAGGAACACACCACGAATTGTCTTCACTCAATAATTTTGTATTTCTCTCTAAAAAACTAGAAAATTTTCTATTGAAAATGTGAAGGGTTTGCCTTTTTTTATCTTGGAATTGGGTCTTGTGAAATTCTAGCATTACCCCTGCAAAATTGCCCGAGGATCATGATCACAACCTTTAGTCATGATCACACCTTCGCTATCTTAGTGCTTTGGCTTGCGATGTAGTCGTCTATTTGCACAGACTGTCGTGATCATGGGGCATCGAATCTCGATTGTAAAACTTTTTCCTGTCAAGGTGAATTGTGATCGACCCTGTCATTTTGTGATTGCAACATTCGGGGCATGATCATGAGCTGCCCTTTCACACTTTTTCCAATTTTGTTCACTTTCCTTCCTTTCTAGATTTGCCTCAAATCTTTTCTATAAGATTTCCTATAAGATCATAAACACTAGAAATTAGTGTATTTCATTAAAGAATTAGTATCTTATATGAAATTAACTCATCATAGTGGTCAAGAGTTCAGATGCAAATGATTGACAAATTTGCCACTCGTCACTTATGCATTTGTTGCACTTGAAATTCTTATTCTAGTTTGGTTGTAAGTATTACATCCTCATATATATATATATATATATGTATATATATATAATTATGAGTCATTTGTGCCACTCTGCAAATTCTATTTTTTTCTGACAAAAATATGACACCTTTAAAAACCCTCTATCAAAGATCATGTGTCAGAGAGGAGCAATAGATATTGGATTAGTATTGACATTGGTTATTAGAATGTATATGGGTTTTGAAACCCTCCATTGGTTGTACCTTTAGAGCAATGCCTCGGTAGGTGTATACAGATGTTGTACGATAATCTCAGACTTATCAAATCATCATCATAATCATTATCATCTTCATTGCATTTCATACCTTATGCACCTTTTTATGTTAAACTTTTGACTAATTTGATCTCTATCTATTTTGTGCTTTTGTTTTATACTTGTACTTGGTATTTTTGTTATAATTAGAATTATAGTGAAGATGGTGCGGGCTACCATTTGGGATATTTCTTGATTGTAGGTTTGCCCATTGTGTTTATTTATATACTTTATTTTCTACTTTGCTCAGTCGGTCTATGATACTTACAGAGTATAAGTAGATTCTACTCATCCCTACTGTGCCCTTTTCGTGTAGATCCAGGTATGAGTGTATTGTGCTTTAGTTGATTTTGGGTGGTAATTGGAGTATTTTTGAGGTAGTGGTCGCCCTATGCATATAGAGTCGACCTCCAACCTTATTCTATCTTTTTCATGACTCAATAAGTTTTTAGTAACAGACTTATGCTTTCATTCAGATTTTTAGTTGTATTGTTTTTGGCTTCGAGATATACTAAGTTGTTCTTACATTGTGACACCAGATATTTGGGTGATTTTAGTATCATTGCTATGTATATTTTCTGTATTATTTTATTTTCTTGGTTTGACTTTATTCTACAAGCCTTGCCTTGGGATTTTGGTGTTGTTTTTTCTTTCCATACAGTTTGGGTGATTGGTTTACTTTTCAAGTCTTTTCGCAACAAGTGCCATCATGAACCTTAGTTTTTGGATCATAACAAATTGATATTAGAGCCTACAAGTTCAATGGTCTTATCAATGTATGAATAATATATCTAATAGAGTCTTGCAGATCGTTACATAGACGTTTATTTCTATATTTGAGAGGCTATAAGATATCTTCAGGAAACTTCCTTATTTTGTTACTTATTATACAGATTTCCATACCTTACATTCTAAATTGAGTTTTACTCTTTTTTGTATAGATGGTGAGGGCTATATCTATGAGGCTAGAAATATGGAGCCATCATCCAAATATAGATCCCAAACTAGGGGGTGAGTTATAGGTCATGGATGGGCCCAAGGTAGAAGAAGGTCATGAGGATTTTCCCCTTTCAGAGGTAGTACTAAGAGAATCTCCCTTGAGCCTCAGTTTTAGCATACGAGAGATATGGAGCCTACTTAATTTTGCAAAGTTCATCTACCCTAGTTTTGTAGGGGTCATTGATTTGTTTTTTGACTCATTTGGAGGGTGTTCGTTTGAGTGCACTAGGTGTTCATCCAACTCTGAGTATTGTACCTCCATCTGTATGAGATCCTACTTAGTATTCCTCTGGCTCCGAGTATAGATCCTTTAGTGATACCGACTTCTCCATATGGTACTCTGCATACTTCTAGTGTTGTTCCTCTTTCTGTGCTACTATCTAAGTATGGTATTTCTAGATCGGAAGTTTAGCCTTCAACTATGTTACCCCCTCAAGTGGGATTTCATCTATCTAGACTTATTAGGTTTCTTATTATTATATGTACAATTATGTCTTCTTAGGATCACAAGAGGTTTGAGAGGTTCACTCGCTTGAGTCCACCTATGTTCATTGGCATTGTGGGAGAGGATGCCTATGAGTTCTTGATTGATTATTGGGACAAATTGTAACCTTTAATCACATGAGTCGAATGAGGCTTTTTACACTACCTACCAGTTTAAAGATGCATCTAGGGATTGATAGAGGTAATTTGTTAGTTGCAGACTCTGGGTTCGCCAGAGATGACTTGGGATCAGTTTTCTGAGGCCTTTTTAGAGAGGTTTGTGTCCACCAGTTGAATGGATCTGATAAGAGATTATTTTTATCACCTGGAGTAGGGCTCCATAACTTTTACAGAGTATGAGGCATATTTTCATTCCTTGTCTAGATATTCCTTTACCAGTATTGCTACCGAGTCTGAGAAGATTTGAAAGTTCATGAAGAGATTGGATGTTTCACTTCAGTTATATACTGCCAGATAGTAGTGTCATATCATGACCCAAAAAACCAAGGGTCATGATGGCACTTGTCGCGACAAGTCTATACAAGTAAGTCTATCATCCAAACTGATATAAAATGAGAAATTAATAAAAAAATCAAGACAACACCCCTTGAATAGAGTTGAACCACATATTTATATAGTAAAAGCGGAAATATAATCAAAATATCAACCAAAACCCCAAACCCGGTGTCACAATATAAGAACTACTAAATACATTGTGAATGTGAAAAGATACAATAATAATTCAAAAAGAAAATCTTTCTCTGAATACAATATAAGATATGTACACTGTTTATCTGGGTTCTATGAAGATGTATCATGACTTGAAGGAGATGTATCTTCCCCAAATCTTATTTTATGAAAAACATGTACTTTTACTGGTTCATATGTATGGATTTGAATGTGTGTTTTGTTATGATTGACGATTTTAGAATGATTGAACCTTAAATTGTTTCCCATGGTTTTTATGATTTATTAATGCTTTGAAATCTGATATTTTGAACTAATGGGGTGCATGGGTGTGGGAATTGGAATGGAGGTTAAGATATTCCTCCAAATTGATATTTTAAACTTGGAATTGGTTTTGAATGTTTGTGTTCCCTCAACCCACTTGTGTGAGTGGCTTTAAACTGAGAAATTGTCACTTGGTTTGACTTAATCACCTTTATTATTGCATTGGATAAAAGATTAAACAACGAACATGGATTTTGAAGGTCTTGTTATCTATGATTGATTTAATGAACAAAGGGGGTTGAGGCATTCCCCCAAGTTAATTTGATTGTTTTGGCGTAGAGATAAGCTTGCAAGTGTGAGGGTATGACGATATCCATGGTGTTCCTTAACGATTAATTCTTTTGTTAGTAAATGGGTTATGTGAAACTTGCTTTAAATTGGGCTTAATGGGGGTTATTAGCGATGCCGTAAAGGTATGGGTCTCGGATGACTTATACTGGAAACTCATGTTTGCCGATGTGAGGTTTGGTCTTGATTACCGTATCCATGTGTCATATTTGATATATATATTGGGACGGCCAGTTGCCTTGATGTCTTTAGCTTTCCCTTAGTTTTTCTCTAGTTCGTGCGGCTAACACTCACTGGGGCCTTTTCAGCAGGGGTAGCTGAACCCATATAGCTCGTGGGTTCCTTTTATGACGGTTAAGCTACATAGTCTAGGTTAATGATTTACTTGATGCTAAGACTTGTTCCCTATCCTGACATATTAATTTAATATGTACATGATGATGTTTATATGTTTTTTAATTGAATTTGACTTGCCGTTATATTACCCTCTATCCCTAAGTTACATTATAGTGCTCAACCCACTAACTGTCTCCGTATGGTGTATCTTCATAAGATGCCAGCACTAGAGATACTTTTACTTTTCCTGCACAATGTTAGATGGATCAGTTTGGTTCGTCATTCGTTTATGGTGAAGTAGTGAGCTTCCATTCTTCAAAAAACTTGATCATTCATCGGTTTCCTTTCATTAACTAGAATTAAAGAGTTAACATTAACATTATCATTGTTATTGTCATTGCCAGAGTAGGAGGCATGTCCCAACCTAGATTATTTTTGGATTTGTAGAGGCTTTGTGGATATTATTGTTGATTGGGTATTGATGATGCCACTTTTAGTCATCCTTGATTTTATTATCTTTCTATCTTGTTATATGTTTGGATTTCAGCCACTGCTAGTTGTGCTATGATCTGTGTGGATAGGCAAATGGGGTGTTCTTCGAACCTTAATGGAATTATGATACCCATCATGCCTAGGCCCTGTGTAACTCCCCAATTTGCTGAATCGGAATACTACACGGTGCTTATGACTCTGAGATACGACAAGCTAACCCATGACTGATATCTGTACCTATACACTGCATAATATACTTATAGAATGCGGAAAACATGAACAATAGGCTATAAGGTTCAACTGAATAGAATATCTGATAAATAATAACATCCATATAGGGTGACAAATATCCAAAACAACTGAAAGCTGAATCTAAAATCTGAACTAAATCTAAAAGCCTGTAAATGCTGTCTGAAATAAGGAGTTGAAGGAACATGTCTCCAACTAACTCCGTCTAGCAAAACTGAACTGAAATAATGAATGAAATAAAATAATATCATCCTCGAATGGATGAGGACTCACTGCAACTCTGCGAATAGAATGCTATTGTTGATCTGGAACTCGTGTCTCTGAACCTATGGTGTAACATGAAAGAAAGCACCATAGTGCAAATGCGGTAGTACAACTGGGAGTATTGAGTATACTTGTGAGGTAGGCTAAATACAAAAGGGTTTACATACATGAACAATGCTAACTGACTGGTTGATATGAATGCAAGAGTACAAACATGCATACATAGTAACTAAAATTGTGTATACATGATATATAGATCGATACGCTAATAAAAGGTTTACTGTTATCTAACATGACTGATAATGAAATTTTGATAACATAAATGACTGTGTCTAACAGTCCCGAATCTAGTAGAACTACCTGAGTTCCGTACTGTAACTGAATTGACTGTAACTGATAGTCCGGGTATACTAAAATCTGAAGAACTATCTAAGTTCTTTTACTGAGACTAGGACTAAAACTATGGGAGGTAGTTGCTTAACCGACATACCCCAATAACGCATATAGCTAGGTTGGGGTCCAATCTCTGCCCCGAATGGAAGGGTGTCAATACCGCAGCACTGGTAAGGACAACTGTGAGTGACCCTTAGCTGGCAGGTACTCGAACGAGAATGGTGGGAACCCTAAACTGACAGGTTAAGCCACCTCATCAACCCTAAGCTGGCAGGTTAAGATGTCTCAACCTACGTTGGCTACGTAGTTCTGGAACACAAGGATGACTACTAAGAATCACACCCTAAACTGGCAGGTGAGTTCCTATCCTTAGGTTCACTCAGTACTAACTTCTACTCCCATTTGAAAATACTGAAAATGATTTAACTGGTTGTACATGGACTGAGAAACTGACTTCCGTTGACAGATGAAATAGTACTGCTATATGAGAATTTATTGATATCATGAGATTTCTAAGATTTTCTGAGTCACATGACTGATTGAGTTCTATAGATCATGTCTTGACTGAGATTACCGAGATAACGTGACAGGCTCTAGGCACACAACTATATTTTTTGGGTACTAGTACCCCCAAGACTCGATGGAAGAAAACTAACACACATAACTGACTTGATCATAAAATGGAGTCCACAATTCACCATATCATAAGTAGGGGATTTTACACTAAGCATAGTTCTCAACATCTTACGTATGAAAGGGAAATTCATACAACATGTGTATACTTGCATAGCTTCAATTTTATGCTCAATCCATATCACAATAACGACGCATATCAATCACGTGGAATTCATGTGAAATCATAAAGCATGGAGCATGGACTTGTCATTTAAGCACTATTAAATCATGGGACATGAATTCTATCATCCTAGGCCTTTTATCAAACACTTTGCATGCATTCTTTTATCTTAGGTGTGTTTTTAAGAATTTCCCCATTTTAAACATAAAGTTAATGGATTTCAACTAACGAACACATATACTTCATGAAAACACCTTTAGATATCATCTTGAAACTTAAACAACAATCATCAACATGTACATGGTCATATCACAACAATACAATCACAATATAATATTTAAAACATGGTTCTTGAGTTCAATGAACAAAATGGATCAATAGATGAACACTACGCATACCTCAGATGGAAGATTCTTGATGATTGACAGAGAAATTTGCTTGAACTTAAATCCCCAATTGAAAATCCTAATGTGTTCTTGAGAGAATTTTGAGAGAAAGAGTATGTTTTTGTGAAATAAGGGCTTAATTCCGTGTTTATGGAATATATATAGGGGTGGAAAGATGACCCAAATACCTCTCTAGATGCATCATTTAATTTCTGTGAAAATTACCCGATTTGGGCCCCTACCCCGACGCGGAGATATCGCATTGCCCCACGCTTGTGACCTGGAAACTTACCGTGATGCGGTGGAATTGCGGAGAGACACTGAAAATTTACAAATGTCATTTTGACTTACGACGTGATGCACCACTGACTAAAATGATGCTGCTGAAACTTTAAATCGCTATAACTTCTTCACCGGATGTTCGTTTTAGGCGAATTTGGTATCGACGAAAATATTGTTCAATTATCTACAATATGGATGGTATAAATATAGGAAAATATCACCTATAAATGAAGTTATTCTCATTCAAAGATGACCTATGTGAAATCACACACGAAAACTTGGTGAATTCAAAAGTTCTCAGCTTGGCTTACTTTAAGTGACTCTTATGAACATGCTTAACACATCATAAGCTCTATTATAACTAGTATACTCATCCTAATTCATGTACTCCAATATAAATCATAGGATTGAAGGTTTCATGTGTAGGAACAGCGGTTCATTTTCTAGCTTAGAAATATATAGGGTATTACAATATCTCCTCCTTGGAAACATTCATCCTCGAATGAGACTGACTGAAATGGGGATAGACAATGAACTGGAGTACATACAAGACATACAATACTATAACATGATCTCATAACAGACATGATGATAAGCTAAACATATCATGCTGGACATGCATATCTGATGTATGAGAAACTGATTCATAATTGCATAACTGAGACATCTGATAAATGAGTTCTCCGAATGAGAATGCATATTGATGCATGATTATACACTAGACTGATACATCAATGCATGACTGAATATGCAATGGTACTTGATACCAGATTTGTGATGAAATGTAAGCATGAACTGAATACCAAGTTGTATAGAATACTGAATGGGAAACTGAATAAGCTTAAGAAGAATTGTTACCTTGATCTTGATCTGGATTGGCGGAGAAGAGGTGAGGATACTTGGTATGCATGTCTGCTTCTGCTTCCTAAGTAGCTCCCTCAACGGACTGATTTCACCAAAGAAATTTGATTGGAAGAACTTCTTTGTTCCTCAGTCTACGAGTCTGATAGTCTAGAATTTCGACTGAAATTTCCTCATAGAAGAGACTGTTCTGACTGTCATTCTTTGAATAGGGACTACGACTGATGGATCACCTATACACTTCTTGAGCAAAGAGACATGAAATACTGGATGAACTGAGGCTAGATCTGAAGGCAATTTGAGCTCATAAGGTACCTTGCCTAAGCGAATCAGAATCTTGAAGGGACCAACATATCGGGGACTGAGCTTTCCCTTCTTGCCGAACATTTCACTCCCTTCACGAAAGAGATCTTTCGATATACATAGTCATCAACCTCAAACTCGAGATCCTTTCTACGAATGTCAGCATACGACTTCTGTTAGCTCTGAGCAGCCCAGAGTCTTTCTTTGATTAACTGGACTTTCTCTAAGGTGTCGAATACTAAGTCAGGCCCTACGACTGAGGCCTCACTAACTTTGAACCACCCGATTGGAGATTTTCACCTCCTACCATAGAGATCTTCGAACGAAGCTATTTTAATACTGGAATAATAACTATTATTATATGTAAACCCAATCAAAGGAAAGTGGTCATCCCAACTTCCCTTGAATCAATTGCACACGCCCTTAGCATAGCTTCAAGAGTCTGAATGGTCCTTTCTTCTTGACCATCTTTATGAGGATGAAAAGTTGTACTGAGATGAACTTGGGTCCAAAACCCTTTTGGAATACTTTCCAGAAGTGAGAGGTGAACTGGGTACCTCTATCTGAGATGATATATAATGGAACACCATGTAATCTGACCAACTCCTTGATATAGAGTTTGGCATATTCCTCGGCTGACTAAGAGGTATGGACTGGAAGAAAATGGGATAACTTGGTCATTCTATCTACAATGACCCAAAATGAATCATGCTGATGACGAGTTTGAGGCAAACCCATCACGAAGTCCATGTTCACTTCTTCCCAGTTCCAAGTAGGAATGGTGAACTCCTGCATAGAACCACTAGGTTTCTAATGCTCTATCTTAACCTGCTGATATGTAGGGAACTTAGCCACAAATTTTGCAACATCTCTCTTTATTCCACTCTACCAATAGATCTCCCGTAGGTCGTGGTATATCTTAGTGTCCCCTGGATGAATAGAGTATCGCACACCATGCACTTCTGTAGGAATTCACTGCTTTAAATCATCTACACCTGGAACACAGAGAAGACCCTAACAATGAATGACACCATCTTCCCCTTGGGAGAAAACCTCTACTTTCTGATTTTGAATTAACTCTTTTAGCTTGACAAGGCTAGGATCCTTGTCTTTCTTTTCTTTCATCTCAAAAACTAGAGATGACTCTAAACTATCCTGAATACATACACCACCCTCTGAAGAATCGACTAAGCGAACACCTAGTCTGGTAAGCTGATGAATTTCCTGAGCTATCTTCTTCTTGCTATCCTCAATGTGAGAAACACTACCCATGGAGAGTTTACTGAGAGTGTCAGCCACAATGTTGGCCTTGCCTAGATGATAAAGGATACTCATGTCATAATCTTTCAAGAGCTCTAACCACCTTCTCTGATGAAGATTGAGATCTTTCTGAGAAAAGACATATTGGAGACTCTTATTATCTGTGAAGACATCTACATGAACTCCATATAGATAATGCCTCCAAATCTTCAAGGCAAATACTACGGCTGCTAACTCAAGATCATGAGTAGGATAATTCTTCTCATGGAGCTTTAACTGCCTGGAGGCGTAGGCTATGACCTTACCATGTTGAATGAGTACACAACCCAAACCTACTCTGGATGTATCAAGTATACTATGAACCTATCTGAACCATCTGGAAGAGCTAAGACTTGAGCTGAGATGAGTCGAGTCTTCAATTCCTGAAAACTCTTTTCCCAAGGATCTAACCACTCAAACTTGACTTTCTTCTGAGTCAATCTGGACATGAGGAATGCAATAGAAGAAAATCCCTTAACAAACTACCTGTAATAGTCACCCAAACCCAAGAAACTCCTAATATCTGATGGAGAGATAGGGCGAGGCTAGTTTTTTACCACTTTAGTCTTCTGAGGATCTACTCTAATGCCATCACCAGAAATAATATGGCCAAGGAATTCTACTGACCTTAGCCAAAACTCATACTTACTGAATTTAGTGAATAGCTAGTGATCTCTAAGAGTCTGCAGAACAATTCTGAGATGGTCTGAAAGATCATGCTCTGTGCGGGAATAGACCGAGACTTCATCTATGAATACTATGACGAACATGTCCAAGTAATGCTTTAACACACGGTTCATCAAGTCCATGAAAGAGGCTGGGGCATTGGTAAGACCAAAGGACATAACTAGAAATTTGAAGTGACCATATCGAGTATGGAAAGTTGTCTTTGGGATGTCACATTCTCTAACTATGTGCTGATGATAGCCTGATCTGAGGTCTATCTTGGAGAAATAACTGGCACCCTGAAGTTGGTCAAACAAGTCATCTATTCTGGACAGAGGATACTTGTTCTTGACCGTAACTTTGTTGAGCTGACGATAATCAATACACATCCTAAGAGAACCGTCTTTATTACTAATGAATAAGACTGGTGCACCCCACGGGGAAATGTTGGGTCTAATGAATCCCTTATCTAAGAGATCCTTCAACTGATCCTTCAGTTCTTTGAGTTTTGTTGGTGCCATTATGTATGGCAAAATAAAAATAGGCTGAGTATCTAGAATAAGGTCAATGCCGAAGTCTATTTCCCTTTCTGGAGGAATGCCTGGAAGATCTTTGAGAAAGATATCTTAATATTAATTAACCAATGGGATTGATTCAAAGTTAGGAGATTCAGAACCAGAGTCTTTAACATGAACAAGATGATAAACACATTCCTTAGAAATCATTTTCCTTGCCCGAAGGTAGGAAACAAGATGACCCCTGAAAGATGAAGTACTACCCTTCCACTCTAGGATGGGCTCATTCAGGAACTAAAATTGAACTGTCTTTTTTCTGCAGTCGACTGTGTTATAGTAGGAATGAAGACAATCTATGTCGAGAATGACATCAAAATCAGCCATCGCTAACTCGACTAAATCTGCTGACATGGCTTTCTGAAATATCTTAATTGGGAATTCCCTATATACCCACCGAGCTATGATAGTTTTACCCACTGGGGTAGAGACTAAAAAGGGCTATACTAAAATTTTGGTACTGATTCCGAAATTGCCTGCTATATAAGGAGTAACGAATGACAAGGATGCACCTAGATATAGCAAAGCGTAAACATGAACATGGAAAATCTATAATGTACCAGTAACGACATCAGGTGAATTTTCCTGATCCTGTCGGGTCTGAAGAGCATAGAGTCTATTTGGGCGTTGCCCACTAGCAGCATTGAAAGTGGCACCCTACTGATTTAGGTGACTGGACTGGGTTGTAGAACAATTCTGCTGACCCTATAGATCTAACTGCAGTCACTCTCTAATCCTATGGCCTGGCTTGCCACAATCAAAACAAACATTGCTACCAGCTCTACAGGGTTCTTACCATAAGTCTAATATAGGGGATTAGTTTGGGCACTGCTGATATTGTCCTGAGACTTAGATCCTAGTGATCGATCTCTGTTACCATCTCTAAATTTTGGCACTGGGGCACTGGTGGAGGAAGGAGCTGTAACTGCTGGCTTAGGACAGAACTGCGAACGGTTTCCTCCTTCTAATTTGGGTTGAGCAAAACTGAAACTGCCTGATCTTGCTCTCTTGTTCTGCCTCTCCCTAGTCCTAATCTTCTACTCCTCTATTTGCTGAGCATGGGTCATGAGCCTGGCTAAATTCATATCACTGTTCAACATTGCAGACCTACACTTATTTACCACACTATCATTCAATCCTGATGCGAACATGCTAATCTTAGCCCTGTTGTCTACAACCACATGAGGGGCATGTCTGGCTAGCTGAGTAAATCTGAGAGAATACTCTTTAACCGTCATATTTCCCTACCTGAGGTTGATGAACTCCAAAACTTTTTCCTCCCTCACCTCTTGGGGAAAGAATCTGTCTAAGAAAGCCGTGACAAATTCCTCCTACTTTATAGGACCTGCACCATCTACCATCGTGGACTTTCACTATTTGAACCAAGTGTGAGCAATGTCCTGTAACTTGTATGCAGCTAACACAACACTCTGACAAGAAGTAACTCCCATGATATCTATGACCTTCTAGACTTGGTCAATGAATTCTTGAGGGTTTTCATCAGACTTAGACCCGAAGAAAGATGGAGGGTTTATTCGGGTGAAATCCTGAATCCTAGATGCGGCTGAGTTGGCCACTAGATTGGCTGGAATAACTGGTGGCTGTTCATTTTGGGTAGCCACAAACTTAGCAAGTGTGGTGAATGTGACCCTAAACTCCGCATGAGAAACATATTCGCCCAAAGGATCTTCGGGATGAGGAGCAGGCTGGTTTCTTCTCTTTGGAGGTATATTTTGAAATAAGGGAAGAATGGATTAGACTGAGAGTTTAACTTAAGATTATACTCACTAGCACGACATGAATACTAAAAGAGGGGAAAATATTCCTAAAACATCTCGTAGCCTCTTGCACATAAATGTGGCACACAACAAATCCATGTAAAAGACTACTAGATGTGGCTTTCAGACTTCCTAGAACTCTATTGAACCTTAGGATCTAATACTAAGTTTGTAACGCCCCAATTTTCTAAACCAGAATGCTACATGGTGCTTATGAACCCGAGGGACCACAAGCTAACCCATGACTGATATCTATACCTGTACACTGCATAATATACTTGTAGAATGCAGAAAATATGAACAATAGTCCATAAGGTTCAACTGAATAGAATATCTGATAAATAATAACATCCAAATAGGGTAACAAATACCCAAAACAACTGAAAGTTGAATCTAAAATCTGAACTAAATCTGAAAGCCTCTAAATACTATCTGAAATAAGGAGTTGAAGGAACATGTCTCTAACTAACTCCGTCTAGCAAAATTGAACTGAAATAATGAATGAAATAAAATAATATCATCCTTGAATGGATGAGGACTCACTGCAACTCTGCGACTGGAATGCTACTGCTGATCTGGAACTCGTGTCTCTGAACCTATGGTGTAACATGAAAGAAAACACCATAGCGCAAATGCGTTAGTATGACTGGGATTACTGAGTGTACGAGTAAGGTAGGATAAATGCAAAAGGGTTTACATGTATGAACAATGCTAACTGACTAACTGATGTGAACGCAAGAGTACAAACATGTATACATAGTACTTAAAATCATGAATACATCATATCTGGATCTATACGCTAATACATAGTTTACTGTTATCTAACATGATTGATACTAAAATTTTGATAACATGGATGACTGTGCCTGACAGTCCTGAATCTGATGGAACTACCTGAGTTTTGTACTGTAATTGAATTGACTGTAACTAACAGTCCTGGTATACTGAAATCTAGAAAACTATCTGAGTTCTTTTACTGAGACTTGGAATAAAACTGTGGGAGGTAGTTGCTTAACCGACATGCCCTAATAATGCATATAGCTAGGTTGGGGTCTAATTTCTACCCCGACTGGAAGGGTGTCAATACTGCGCCACTGGTAAGGATAGCTGTGAGTGACCCTTAGCTGGCAGGTACTCGAATGAGAATAGTGGGAACCCTAAACTGACAGGTTAAGCCACATCATCAACCCTAACCTGGCAGGTTAAGATGTCCCAACCTACGTTGGCTAAATAGTTCTGGAACACAAGGATGACTACTAAGAATCACACCCTAAACTGGCAGGTGAGTTCCCATCCTTAGGTTCACTCGGTGCTAACTTTTACTCCCATCTGAACAGATTGAACATGATTTAACTGGCTGTACATGGACTGAGTAACTAACTTCCGTTGACTGACAGAATAGTACTACTATCTAAGAATTTATTGAGATCATGAGATTTTTGAGATTTCCTGAGTCGCATGACTGACTGAGTCCTATAGATCATGGCTTGACTGAGATTATCATGATAATGTGACATGGATCTAGGCACACAAATATATTTTTTGGGTACTAGTACCCCCAGGACTCGATGGAAGAAAACTGACACACATAACTGACTTGATCATAAAATAAAGTCCACAATTCACCATATCATAAGTAAGGGATTTCATACTAAGCATAGTTCTCAAAATCTTACGTATGGAAGAGAAATTCAAACAACATATGTATACTTGGATATCTTCAATATCACGCTCAATCCATATCACAACAATGACGTATATCAATCACGTGGAATTCATATAAAATCATAAAGCATAGAGCATGGACTTGTCTTTTAAGTACTATTAAATCATGGGACATGAATTCTATCATCCTAGGCCTTTTATCAAACACTTTTCATGCATTCTTTTATCGTAGGTGTGTTT
>NC_061111.1:79534866-79568490 GCF_002878395.1 Capsicum annuum
CATGAATACTACGCATACCTTAGATGGAAGATTCTTGATGATTGATGGAGAAATTTGCTTGAACTTAAATCCCCAATTGAAAATCCTAATGTGTTCTTGAGAGGATTTTGAGAGAAAAAGTATGTTTTGGTGAAATAAGGGATTAAGTCCGCATTTATGGAATAAATATAGGAGTGGAAGGATGACCCAAATACCCCTCTAGATGTGTCATTTAATTTCTGTGAAAATTACCTGATTTGGGCCCCCGGCGTGACGCGGAGATATAGCATTGGCCCCCATTTGTGACCTGTAAACTCACCGCGACATGGTGTAATCACGGAGAGACACTAGAAATTCGCAAACGTCATTTTGACTTACGACGCGACGCACCACTGACTGAAATAACGTTGCTGAAACTTTAAATCGCCATAACTTCTGCACCGAGTGTCTGTTTTTGGAAAATTTGATATAGACGGAAAGATTATTCAATTCTATACAATTTGAAGGGTATAAATTTGCAAAAATGCCATGTATAAAACAAGTTATCCTCGTCCAAATATGAACTATATGAAATCACACATAAAAGCTTGGTGGATTCAAAAGTTCTAACCTTGGCTTACTCTAAGTGACTCTTATGAACATGCTTAACACATCATAAGCTCTATTATCACTAGGATACTCATCCTAATTCATGTACTCCAATATGAATCGAAGGATAGGAGGTTTCATGTATAGGAACAATGGTTTATTTTCAAGCTTAGAAATATACGGGGTATTACAATATCTCCCCCTTGGAAACATTCATCCTCGAATAAGACTGACTGAAACAAGGATAGATGGTAAACTGGAGTACGTGCAAGACATACACTATTGGAAAATGATCTCATGACGGACATGACTAATACACTAAACATATCATGCTGGACATGCATATCTGATGTATGAATAACTGATTCATGAATGCATAACTGAGATTTCTGATAACTGAGTTCTCCAAATGAAAATGCATATTTGATGCATGATTATACACTAGACTAATACATCAATGCATGACTGAATATGCAATGGTACTTGATACCAGATTTGTGATGAAACGTGAGCATAAACTAAATACCAAGTTGTATAGAATACTAAACGGGAAACTGAATAAGCTTAAGAAGAACTGTTACCTTGATCTTTATCTGGATTGGCGAAGAAAAGGTAAGGATACTTGGTACGCATGTCTGCTTTTGCTTCCTAAGTATCTCCCTCAACAGACTAATTTTTCCAAAGAATATTAACTAGAGAGACTTCTTTGTTCCTCAGTCTACGAGTCTGATAGTCTAGAATTTTGAACGAAATTTCCTCATAGAAGAGACTATTCTAATTGTTAATGCTTTGAATAGAGACTGCGACTGATGGATCACCTATAAGTTTCTTGAGAAAAGAGACATGAAGGACTGGATGAACTGAGGCTAGATCTGAAGGCAATTCGAGCACATAAGCTACCTTGCATAAGCAACTGAGAATCTTGAAGGGACCGACATATCAGGGACTAAGCTTTCCCTTCTTGTCGAACCGCTTCACTCCCTTCATGGGAGAGATCTTTAGATAGACATAGTTATCGACCTCGAACTCGAGATCTTTTCTAAGAACATTAGCATATAACTTCTGTCGGCTCTGAGCAGGCCAGAGTCTTTCTCTGATTAATTGGACTTTCTCTAAGGCATTGAATACTAAGTCAGGCCTTATAACTGAGGCCTCACTAACTTCGAACCACCCGATTAGAGATCAACACCTCTTACCATAGAGAGCTTCGAACAGAGCTATTTTAATACTGGAATGATATCTATTGTTGTATGCAAACTCAATCAAAGGCAAGTGGTCATCCCAACTTCCCTTGAAATCAATTGCACACGCCCTTAGATAATCTTCAAGAGTTTGAATGGTCCTTTCTTCTTGACCATCTGTCTAAGGATGAAAAGTTATACTGAGATGAACTTGGGTACCAAGACCCTTTTGGAATACTTTCCAGAAATGAGAGGTGAACTGGGTACCTCTGTCTGAGATGATAGATAATGGAACACCGTATAATATGACTAACTCCTTGATATAGAGTTTGGCGTAATCCTCGGCTGAATAAGAGGTATGTACTGGAAGAAAATGTGATAACTTAGTCATTCTATCTATAATGACCCAAACTGAATCATACTGATGACGAGTTTGAGGCAAAGCCGTCACGAAGTCCGTGTTCACTTCTTCCTAGCTCCAAGTAGGAATGGTGAACTCCTGTATAGAACCACTAGGTTTTTGATACTCTATCTAAACCGCTGACTTATAGGGCACTGAGCCATAAATTCTGCAACATCACTCTTCATCCCACTCCACTAATAGATCTCCCATAGGTCCCGGTATATCTTAGTGGCCCCTAGATGAATAGAGTATCATGTACCATGCGCTTCTGGAGGAATTCACTGCTTTAAATCATCTATACCTAGAACACCAAGACAACCCTGATAACGAATGACACCATCTCCCCCTTAGGAGAAAACCTCTACGTTCTAATTCTGAACTGACTATTTTAGCTCGACAAGGCTAGGATCCCTAACTTTCTTTTCTTTCACCTTAGAAACTAGAGATGACTCTGAACTATCCTGAACACATACACCACCCTCTGAAGAATCGACTAAGTGAACACCTAGTCAGGCAAGCTGATGGATTTCCTGAGCTATCTTATTCTTACTATTATCAATGTGCAAAACACTATCCATGAAGAGTCTACTGAGAGTGTTGGCCACAACGTTGGCCTTGCTCGGATGATAAAGAACACTCATGTCATAATCTTTCAAGAGCTCTAACCACCTTCTCTAATTAAGATTAAGATCTTTCTGAGAAAAGACATATTGAAGACTCTTATAATCTGTGAAGATATCTATATGAACTTCATATAGATAATGCCTCCAAATCTTCAAGGCAAATACTACGGCTGCTAACTCAAGATCATGAGTAGGATAATTATTCTCATGAGTCTTTAACTGCCTGGAGGCATAGGTTATGACATTACCATGCTGCATGAGGACACAGCCCAAACCTACTTTAGATGCATCACAGTATACTACGAACCCATCTGAACTATCTGGAAGAGCTAAGACTAGAGCTGAGGTGAGTCAAGTCTTCAATTCCTGAAAACTCTTCTCGCAAGAATCTGAACACTGAAACTTGACCTTCTTTTGAGTCAATCTAGACATGAGGGATGCAATAGAAGAAAATCCCTCAACAAACTTCCTATAAAATCCAGCCAAACCCAAGAAACTCCTGATATCTGATGGAGAGACAGGGCTAGACTAGTTTCTTACTGCTTTGGTCTTCTGAGAATCTACTCTGATACCATCACCAGAAATAATATGACCAAGGAATACTACTGGCCTTAACCAAAAACTCACACTTACTGAATTTGGCAAATAGCTGATGATCTCTGAGAGCCTGAAGAATAATTCTGAGATAGTCTAACTGATCACGCTCTATGTGGGAATAGAACAAGATATCATCTATGAAGACTATGATGAACATGTCCAAGTACTACTTGAACACACGGTTCATCAAGTCCATGAAAGAGGATGGGGCATTGGTAAGACCAAAGGATATAACTAAAATTTCAAAGTAACCATATCGAGTATGGAAAGCTATCTTCGAGATGTCACATTCTCTAACTCTGAGCTGATGATAGCCTGATCTGAGGTTTATCTTGGAGAAATAACTGGCTCCCTGAAGTTGGTCAAATAAGTCATCTATTCTGGGAAGAAGATACTTGTTCATGACCATAACTTTGTTGAGCTGATGGTTATCAATACATATCCTGAGAGAACCATCTTTCTTGCGCAGGAATAAGACTGGTGCGCCCTACAGGGAAATGTTGGGTCTAATGAATCCCTTATCCTAAGAGAAACGTCTTTTACTTTTTAGTTTTTAGTTTGTGGGTGTCAGTTTAGTATATGCACACTTCACCCACCTTGTGGTTTGTCTTTTTGATTTTTTTTCCACGGGGGCACCTTTTGAACCCAATATCCTTTTTCTTTTTAGGAGTAGTTTTAAATTTTTGTGTTAGGAGAAATGGTATGTTCTTATGGTTGCCATTTATGATTTCATGATGTAGTGATAGCATGTTATTTGTCTAAACTACTACTTTTAAGACTTTAGAATCTAGTTTATGACTCTTGATTGAGAGTCTATGATAATCCTTCTTGATTCAAGCCTGTGCTATGTGTGATGTGAGGTTCTTGTGTATTCCTTATTGCATTTGATATCTTGAACTTTCCTGGTATGTGTGTAAAGCAAAATAAAGAGAGTGGTTTAGGAGATGATATAGGTACTTCTTTGATAGCCTGATTTCATAACTCTTTTACCTACCCTTATGCATGATCCTAGTTAGCCCCATTGAGGTTTTAGCCTGTGTTTTTTTAAGCCACGTATATATCTTGTTACCCCCTTTTGATTAAGTTTGTTAAGATATATTAAATTGAAGAAGAAAGAGGTAAAGAATGAAGACCCATAGCATGTAGCTAATGGTGTTTAAAAAAATAATGTGTAGTTGTTGGGAGAGAAGAAATATATGCTTAAATTTAATCATGTGTGATAGAAAATACTCCCTTCCATTGTTATTCTGAATGAGCTTAAGGACATGGGGAAAAATAAGATAAGTTCTTAGACAAAAGTATTATAAGTTTTTTATGAATAGAGAGATCTTAATGTTCATGTGATGTATTAAAGCGCTTAGGGAACATAGTCATTATTTTTGGCTAAAATAGTTCCTACCAGTACCTTAACCTACACAACCCTTAAAAACCTATTTGATACTAAGACTTAATATAATGATATTAGTATAGTACTACACTAAGTTCAAGCCTATGGTTCATCATGTGTAACATGTGTATTATTGTGAGAGTAAGCGTAAATTGATTTTGATACCCGTTCTTGTGATAATTGCATCTACGTGAATTAATATGGGTAAATCTCTTATGGATAGGGCACATTTTTTATGATAGTTAGGTGATTTGTATGATTTTTTGTAATTGAGTAATATTCATGAGTTTTCTAACTTGGTAAGTCCATTCTTAAGGTTAGGACATTTTGATATAGTATTCTTGAGTTCTCAATTTTACAAGACATGTTGTTATGTGAAACTTGCTTTTTGTGTAGTCATCATAGTACTAGCTTGAATGTCTTGCTTGTTGTAAAAGGGTGGTGTCTTCTCTGATTATGATGCTTAGAGTATAGAGTTGTTCGATAACAAACAAGGCTTGACCTACACATCTTCAGGTTTGGTTTAGCTAGTTGACATTAAGCGATTCAACTTTGCTATTGAGATCTCAACTTGAGATAGAGTTTGAGATCATCCTTTATTTTCATAATTTTTTTAGTTAGGATTTCTTCTATAGGCTGACTGGGCCTTCTTCATGGTTACCTATTTGGTTTTCTTTAGTTTGGATAGAATATGGTTGGTAGGTACTTAGGTGAAAGTCTATGGATATGATATTGGTTCCTTCAGCTTTGACCTTTGGTGTTTAGGTTTTTTTGGGAATTTTTTGGATGATATACTTGGCCAGAGAAGTACGCTTGAGTTGGATTCAGTTTGTTTTATTCTAGGTTGATGGGATATCCTAGAACAGGTCTTTCAGTGATAAGTAGTTGTGATTTGAATTCCTAAATTTTAGTTTCGATTATAATTTGGGCCAATTATAGCATTGGCATAGATTGCAATACTTAGTTAACTCTATTTTTTATTTCTTGTTAGTTCCTTTTGGGCATACTATCATGGTTACCATACAGATTTTTAGTGGATCAGCTTTAAATCTTTGAGATTTCTTTGGTGAGACTATGCGAATGAGACTCCTATAATTATCTTCCTGGTTTAGAGTGCATAATATGTGTGGAATGGTAGGAGAAGGTGATATTTGGATTTGGATTTAGTTGTATGACTCATTCCTTGGTTTGTCTTTGTCTTGGAAGAGCCTTTATTGGAATATGTTGGTATTGGTGTGGTATCGGTGTGTCGTGGTTCGGACTTGCATGCATCAGCCTTCCTCAGTTAATTTAGAGGCCAGTTGGTAGTGGAGGTTGAGTTTTGGTTGTCTAAGAAGTAAAGTTAGAAAGTTTACTAAAAAGGGATACCTATGGAAAAATTCCTTGAAAGTGTTTTCTCTTCTTTGAGGTTATCTGGGAAGCCGTGCTCGGAGCATGTGGGCCTAGTACCTCACCCTTTCGAGCTCTTGATGGTCTTTCTATTCACTGACTTTCTTGGATGAAAATCCTTGTAATAGTTGATATTGTAATGACTCCTTTTGTCATTTCCTTGATTTGCATTCATTTCTAGAATCTCCACCCTTTCCACAACTATAGGTAAATTATGACTTACCAGAACAGTCAGTTTGATGATCAGACAGGTTTTTTGGATTATAGGCTCATTCCCCTCTTTTGGAGCTTTTATTATTTAGGATTTAGTCTCGGACCAAAAATCCTTGTTGATGACCTAGGATGAGAATTATGATAGTTCTATCTACTCTGGAACATTGATTTTAGGCTAAGGGGACCCTTGGTTCAGGTCCTAAGGCTTTTGGACTTGTTTTGGGCTATTGAACGGATTATGTGTAAAATGAAACTATAGGTGTGGGGCCTACATTTAATCAGAACAACCTCGGATGAAATTTTCGATGGTTTTATTAAGTTCTGACATCAAATTCGGTATGCTAGCATATTTTGTTTGCGCGCACGGGGTTCCAAACAAATCCCAAATATCCAGTTAAAGTCCATTCCTAATTAAAAAAATTTAATGCACCAGGTCACTAGTATGACCGTGTGAAGAGAAAATTGCATTTTCTATATACAGTTTATACCTTGGCAGAATCGCAATCATAATGGGCATAAATTATGATTACAAAGTTTAATTTATGCTTGCCAGATTGCATTCGTGATATCTGAGTCGCGATAGCAACTCCCAACCCCACATTTGACTCTTCTTCCAACCAATTTTTCCTCATTCTTTTCGCCATTTTTACACCAAGTTGAGAACTTAAACAGAGTAAAAGAGTGGGGAATCATCAAAATAAGCTACGGTAAGCTAGCCTAATCCTTTTTTTTTCATTTCCCATTGATATTCTCTTTGATCTCCATCCAAAAGCATGATAAATTCTTAGAAATGGGGCTTTGAATCCCTAAACTTTCAGGGTTGATTTTATGCCCAAATTGTACTCTGTTTGTGTTCAAATTTTGAATACAGCTTCCTTGTCCTTCAAGGGACCTCGTGACAGGTTTAATTTTAGATTTCGTTTATGGGCCCATTCTTGCTCAAAATTTGACCCAACCCATTGTATGGCAATATGTGTCTTGTTTGACCTATAATGATGCATTGATTATGATTTTGATAGCATGGCGGCCTTTTGAGATCGTGGATTAAAGGAAAATATTTTGTAGATGATTTAAGAATTCGTAGTTCGGCTATGAGGTAGTGTTCTGTCTACTTTTCTTCACAATATGATGTGTTTTATATCTTGCATGTAAATGTGAAAGTGAAGATTAATTATGGGTAGAACACCATGACTAGTCTAAATTGTGAGTTTGGGGATTAGAAGGGTATTAGACCATTAAGTTGAAATACTTACTTACTTCTATTTGTGAACTAAAAAGTGACATGTTTTACTGTTTGTATCATATCCAACGAAAATACAATCCACAGTCGTTGGCTCTATTTTTACTTTTTTAGATATACGAACTTGGACTTTGGGTAGACACCCATATACTTTGAAATATTTCAAGTTGGGTTTTCTTTCTTTCCATTTCTCATATGGAATAGATTGTGTCTTACTATAAGAAACTCTATCGAGTATTGAATCAGCTATAAAGATGGCTCCGCCCACATGTTTTACAGTAATCTTAGACTTATAAGTAAGGCATTCATCATTTCCTTTAGCATTCATATTTTTATTTTCGCAAGCTCATTTGATTGAGGTGAGTACGAGATAGTATTTTGATGGACAATATCTCTGCAAAAGGATATTCATACTCTCAAACCCTATCACTTCTTAACATTTAATTCATTTTATTCAATTGATTTTCAACTTCTATTTTATATTATGTAAATATTTCTATAGCTTCAACCATACTATTCAACAAATAAACATACAATATGTAGTGTAATCATCAATAAAAGTTATGAAATACTTTTTTTTCACCACGAGATGGTGCTGAATACATATCACAATGTCTGTGTGATTAAGCCTGAGGAATTTGAATTTCATTTCAATAAACTTATACGGATGCTTAGCATATTTCAATTCAACACATTTTTGACACTTTAATTTATTGCACTCAAAGTTAGCCAAAACTATAAAACTAATCAAATTTTGTGAGGTTTTGTAATTGACATGTGTTAAATTTTCATGCCATAATTTATTTCACTCAAGAAAGTAAGAAGAAGCCTTAACTTTCTTTATTTCAGTAGCTATTATATCAAATTTCAAAAAACCCTCATTGAGGTATCCCTTTCCTACATAAATTTTATTCTTGTTAATTACAACTTTAGCCAAAATAAACACACTTACTTAAATCCATTTTTAATGAGAAGTATTGTAGACACTAGGTTCTTTCTAATAGTAGAAACATAGAGAATATTTTTGAGAGTCAATACTTTACTGAAAGTCATCTTTAGTAATATCATTTTTTCAGTCTTGGTTATTGCATTATTTTTCCATAAGATCACTTTTTTGGGACCAATGGTATGACAAGTAGTAAAGGATTCATTATTCGCGCAAACATGTCTTGTGGCTCCTAAATTAAAACACCATTTATTTTGATATCCAACAACATTACATTCAGTGATCATAGCACATAAATTTTCAATCACTTCAATTGCTTTCCAACTGCTTATCTGATTTCTTTTCTTTTTCTTAGTTAGAACTCGATATTTTAGATCTATGTGGCCAACTTTAATACAATTATATCACTTTCTATTGAACCTTTTCTTGTTCTATTCAATCTCTTGTCCAGAAGACTTTTTCCTCTTCTTATTAGGAGTAACAACATCTTTAACATGATTTGCACCCATCATTGTGGATTTATTATGCAACTTAATGTCTTTTTTTATTTTGAGATGAATCACAATATCTTAAAAACCAGTCAATTGATTTTCAAACATTCCTTCTTCAGAACCATGAGGAACACTACTTATGAACCCTTTCATTTAAAGGTTGGTCAGCCAAAGGAACATCATTTGCTGCCATTCTTTGAAGTTCACACCATAATTATTTTGTTTCTCCACCGCAATATTACTAGAAGAATATCTAAATAGCTTAATGACACAATATTGGTTGTTGTCAGGACAACACCTTTTACAACCAAATCAATATGTATTTTAGTTTCATTCGTCATTTTCTTGTCAATCTTTGACAAACACTTTATTATTCTAGAACACTAACAATAAATACATAATCTTTAAACAACTTATTTCTTGTCAACAATGAAGTTTTTATTTCTTCAATTCGTCAATCAAAAGAACTTTGAAAATCCCTGAAGTTCTTCAAATCAAAATCAAATTCAAATAGAGAAAACCCCTTAGGTAATAAAATTTCAGAAACTAATATAGATAGTTCAATAAATCGATGAAGTACTTATATTTTTTGAATCAAATTCTCAATCCAACTTCTTAGTGATGTTTCAAAAATTGGCTGTTGAAGGAATAAATCAAAAGATTTGTCTCTATAAATCAAAAACAATACAAATTAACCAAGTACTTAATAATTTCATGAAGAATGTTATTTTTCGGGTTTAGTAAAATATGTAATTTTAACAAGAACTTCAAACACATGTTCAAACTAAAGTATGATGAATCGAATGAAGTTGTAAATCTGTATTCACAACTTTGAACCTTAACAACGCGTTCAATCCAACTTATGAACAACCAGAAATGAAGTTCAAACTATTTTCTGAAAAATAGCAATATTAAATATTTAGAAAGAGATAAATATTGGAAGATTCAAGTCCACCGAATTCATGGTGTCTCCATAAGGATATTATTATCCTCAAGTACCCAAGGTTTCAAAATATATCCTCCCAAGATAAAATGAATCACTTTAATGGAATAGTGGTACCTCAAACTCTATTAAACTATGAATACATTCAACGGTTTTAAATCACACTTTGGTTGTTAGTAAGAAGAGGTTTTCCACTTTAAAATCTTGTGTCTATACCCAAGGAAAATTTTGATATTATAAAAAAAAGGTGGTGGTTCAAAAAAAAGCAATGATTCCAAAAAAAACTGCATTATTTTGGATCATCTGACCCACCCACGATCACAAATAGGCAATGTGCAGGTTATCTTCTGAAAAAAAATAGAAAGTTGACAATAATGTGATGGCATCTATAGAGCCAGATGCACCCATAGATACATACAAAGGCTGACCAGCTGCCTAACATTCTCATGATATAATATTTTCCACCATTAAGCCCAAACACTAATAAATTATTATTACATAATGATGGTTCAATAACCAGTTGGAAAAAACTTTACCTATATACTGAAACCCAATATGAAAAGGAGTCCAAGGATACTACTTGTCGCAAGCATCAATCTATCTCTTTCAAGCAATGTAATTTAGTCGATGAGGTTGATAGGATGAATGTTATTGTGGATTTGCAGTATGCTATCACAAGTAAGTTTTCAAATGGGTGGCCTGAGCTTGATTGAAACATCCTGGGTTTTGACCCTTAGAAAATTTCTTGGAATTTCCATTCTCCATACCCAATACGACTCATGGGTATGGGTCGTATATTGGGGTACGAGTGGTATAGTCCTATCGTATACTGATAAGTGTTAGTTGGTCGGGTGGTTTTGGTCACTGAAATGGGTATAAATTAGGGGTATGAGTCGTAGGGCTTGGTAAAAGTCATACCAGGGACTCGTATGGTGGGCAGTGTTTGATCCTTCTGATATTTCATTTTGCCAGGGATATGGGTTATGGATACAGATCATACGTTATGGTTAGGACTTTGTTGTATGAGTCGTATACTATACAATATTTGATCTAAGGGTTGAGTCTTAGATACGAGTGACGGGTACCGATCGTATTGGGAGAGTACGACTTGTATGGGTCAGTCATATCCTTGTGATAGGTTTTAAAAGAGTTTAAGTGGGAGTATTTTGGACATTTTCCTACTTACCCTAATTAGGACCCATGACTTCTAATACACTTAAGAGGTAATTTACCCTATTATTCTATTCATTAACACTCAGAACCTATTCCAATACACTCCACAATTCTCTCAAGAGTATTTTGGGAAAGAAGGCTAGGGCTTCTTCTTGAGGATTGCTTTGGGGCTTGTCTTGGTGATTTGTTTCCAACAATTCTTTGGCATAAGTCATGATTCTCTTCACGCATTTTAATTTCAACTAAAGGCATGGTTTGAATGATTGATTTCATGGTTTTTCTATTTCATAATTACGGTTTTCAACTATTATTTGAGGGTTTTGATATTAAATGCTTGGTTATGGTTTCCTATGGTTTTAATTATACTCTTATATGCATTAATGGTGGATTTGGATGATTGTATTGTATGGTAATGGTTTAATGGTCTTTGGAATTGATTTTGGTTATATTATGTCCCCACTGTGTTTGATAAAATGCTTATAAAGATATGTTCATTGCATTGACTTCTTTGATTGGAACTTATGCATGTTTTAGACTCAGTAAAGGAATTATGCATGGTTTAAATGGTTTAATAAGGATAAAGGCTAAATGGTTATGCTTGTGGGGAACATAGAAGTCTCCCAAGTATTTTAATATGGCATATGGAAAGGCACTTAAAAGTCCCCTTAACCTAAATAGTTTGGATATGGATATTACTTTCAAGTAAGGGGTGGTATGACAATAAAACTAACATTATCCTTGGTTAATAAAATGGTAAATGGGTTGGTTGGTTATATGGAACCGGTTTTAATTGGGTACTAATGGCAGGATGTGTGCAAAACTATGGACAGTGCCGGTCCCAGGGGGACCAAAACTGGAAACTCGCATTTGTCGATATGAGGATTTATCTTAGTGTACCGTGTGCATGATGTCACACTATTGAGGGATGTACAAGTCATCCCATGGTATACTTCCCTTCTCGTGCGGCTACACGCATTGGGGCCCTTTCAGCAGGGGGAGATAAATCCATATAGCTCATGGGTGGTTTAGGACAGCCAAGCTACACAGCCCAGGTAAAGGTTTTAAATGCATTCAAAACTCGGATTCCCTTCCCCGACACTTATATATTTATGGTTGTATGCATTATGGATGGTTTTACTTTGTTTTATAAATGGCATTATTTTATCCTTATCCTGAGATTCGTGCTAGCAGTCACTTGCTAACCCGTCTACTGGAGGCAATATACCCACACTATGCAAGAACCAGTTATTCAATTCCTTTTACATAGTTATTGACTCGGGAACAATATTTGGACTGAAATGGTGAGCTTTCATCCTTTCAAGGGGCATCATTTCATGTTGTGGATATTTTTAGAAATTTTTACTTTAGTTTTGATATTAGTTTTGGCCATGGTTAGGGGCATGTCCTAACCAGATTTAATGAATCTTTTGGATAAAAGATTTATGTTTTTTAGGGTTTAGTATAGGCAGGATCAGTATTGGTGTCGTCCTTGGCATTGGAATAGGCTAGTGGGCTGACACCACATCACAAGATTTCTCACTGTTCCATCATATTATGTTTTGGGATTAATTATATTATATTTTAGTATTCTCTTTGGTTAAGTTTGGTTTATGGCCAATGGTTTGGCTTGGTATGGTTAGATGGTTGATTTGGTACTAGTGGACTCAGTTAGGTCGGTCAAGGTTGTGACCCTATCCCAGAGTCTTCATGAGAGCATTTATGCTATCTTTATATATGCTCGAAATTCAGCCTATCTAAGGTGGGATATAGGTGGTTGGGTTGGGTAGCAGGGGGCGATCCCTGGTCTTGGTTGGACTTCGGATTCCCATTACAACAATGCCCGAGGGTCAGGTCGTGTCATTGATGATCTGCCGACTAATTTACTGAGATAATTAAAGGTAAAAAGTGATTGTAAAATAGGCTATTTAAGAAGCCAACTTATTTTGATGAGATTTGATTTAGCTGAGGATTTTGTTAATATGATGGAAAAAAACTGTATTTACATCAAAGATAGGGAGAGATATTCATATCAAATGAGTTCGTTGATTTATGACTCTAAATTCAAAGTGGAGGAAGAAACTACATAGGTAATGGCATGAATTTCGTTCCCAAATTTAAAGCCAACTTTCTTTGTGAAGGAGTCTCTCTTTTCATTGGCATCAATTGTAGTGAAACCAATACACTTGGATTAAGCTACTATAAATAAGACTACACCTAGTTGTGCTAGAGTCAAAGTTCAAGTTGATCTACAATCATAATTTCCTGATTATGTGGAGATGGAAATTGTTAATGAGAAAACAAAGGAACCAAGAATAGAAAAAGTTACTATCAATTATGATTTCTCGCCTAAGTATTGTAAAGAGTGTAAACTCTAAGGAAATGTTGAATCGGAGTGTAGAATTCTACATCCAGAGCTGAGACCAACATATGAAAAAGATAAAGTGAAGGAAGATCATAGACAGAATATGGATACTGAAGGAAGCAAGGCTAGGTTTAAAGATGGAAGATGGAATAAATAGAATCTGCAATGGAACAAAGAGAATGTAGTTTCAACAATAGGTTCACCATCTACAAATCAAAGGTAAAAAAAAGGTCAACAGGAGAAAGAAAGGAAGAACTTGAATCATAAGGAAGAGAATCAGTTGGCTGTAGTGGACAATCCTTTAGATATTGATAATTCTTTGGTCTGGGATGCAGCTCAGCCTCATAGTACTCTTCATAATATTGTGTCTCACAATATAGAAATAAATGAAGGGGTTGATCTAATAGAGTATAAATCATCTAGTGAAACCAGCGAGCAGGACATACTCAAGCAAGGGGATTTATCTTCCAAAGTAATGAAAGATATTAAGTCTGCGACGAAATCAAAGAAGTTGATGAATGAAGAAGAATCTGTACCTGCATGAGTTCAACCAAAGAGGAGTGAAGTCTCAAACAAATCAAAGAACAAATGAAGGCTTTAATATGGAATATCAAATCAGTGAAGTCACAAAAAGCTTTTCAAAAGGTTCAATGACTACATAAGTTTCATAAGTTTGCTTTCATTGGTTTAATGGAGCCTTTCCAGTATAAGAACTATCCAGAGGTACAAGAATAGAATACAGATGCCTATTTCTTATCATATTTGTTAAGAGAAGATATGGTTCTTTATTAATTATGGTTTCAATTTCAATATTATCAGTGGCACAGAACAACAGATAATATGTCAATTGACTGATGTATCCATAAGATTGGGTTTTCTAGTGACAGTTGTATATACTAGATATGATATGTCTCAAAGATTAGAGATTTGGGAGGATCTAGTTAATGTGTCTAATGCCAATTCAGAACCTTGGGTAATTGGGGGGATTTTAATGTTGTTCTTAATATGCGAAAAAAATTAGAGGTAATTCTATCACATTTGCTGATGCTGAAGATTTTCATCACTGTATAGAGGCTTGTGGTGTGCTTCAAGTGAATAATAAGGGAAGCTCTTTTACTGGGTGGAATGGGACAGAAAGATCTAATTATATTTTTGAAAGGTTAGATAGAGCCTTTGTTAACATTGAATTTTAGACATTTTTTTCACATTTATAAATAAATCATTTTCCAAGAGATAGATCAAATCATGCCCCTCCTTTTCTTAAATGTGAAAATAATAATTCTACAATCAAAAAGCCTTTTAGGTTTCTAAATTTTTGGACACAACATACAGAGTTTAAGGAAGTGGTCAGGAATAGTTGGGATACTAATTATTCTAATAACCTTTTTCTTTATTTCAAAAAGAAGATCAAGCAGGTAAAATAGGATATCTCTAAGTGGAGTAACAATTTTATGGTGATATTTTTCAACAATTGCACATCAGAGAAGAAATTGCCAGAATAAAGGAGAAGCTATTTGAAGATAATCCTTCTCCAAAGAATAGGGTTGTTATGCAGAAGACAAAAGTTGAATATATCAAATATCTTTTAATAGAGGAAAGTTATTGGCGGGTATAAGTGGTTTGAAAGTGGGGAGAGAAACACCAAATTTTTTCATAGTATTGTAAAAGGAAGGAGAAATAGGTTAAAGATTTTCAAAATTTTAAATGATCAGGGATGTTAGCTGAAGCAGGATGATCAAATAGCTGAAGAAGCTAATTAGTTTTTTAAGATGAAATTTACTCAAGAAAGAGATGCAACAAATTTTTCGTTAATTGATTATGTTCCTAATTTGGTGAATAATAAAGATAATGAGATTTTAAAAGCTTTTAAAGAAAAGGAAGAAGTGAAGCAGGCAGTATCTAATTTAAATGGAGAAAGTGCAAGTGGACCAGATGGTTTAACTATGAGATTTTATTAGACATGTTAGGATATAGTTGGTGATGATGTATTTATACTGGTATTGAGTTTTTTCCAGGAAATTTACTACCTAAATCAATTACTCACTCTAATTTGGTTCTCATTCCTAAAAAATATAATACTGAATCTTTTTTAGATCTGATACCAATTAGCTCTAGTAATTTTGTGAATAAGATTCTATCTAAAATTATGCATGACAGATTGGAAAGCATTCTTCCTAAATTTATCTCCCCTAATTAATTAGGTTTTGTTAAAGGGAGAAGTACCAGAGAGAATGTTTTATTAACAAAGGAATTGATTACAAATATTAGAAAGAGAGGAAAGACTTCAATGTAGTGATGAAATAAAATATGGCTAAAGCTTATGATAGAGTCTTTGGGTTCTTTCTAGTGAAAGTGATAAGGAATATGGGATTTGTTGATAATGTTGTAGATGTTTTTTGGGGATTAATTTCTAATAATTATTACTCTATATTATTGAATGGTCAATCAGTGAGTTTCTTTCATTAAACTAGGGGAGTGAAATAAGTAGACGCTTTATCTCCCACTTTGTTTATTTGTCATCAGAAGTGATGTCAAGGGTATTAAATCATTTGTTGGATGATGTTTGGTTTATTGGTTATGGAATGCTTAAATGGAGCTCTAATTTGAATCATTTGGCCTATGCAGATGATACAATTATATTCTTGTCCACTCACCAATATTCATTGGAGAGTATAATAAAAGTGTTAAGAGAATATAAGACTGAATTTCGTCAAAAGGTGAATATGAATAAAAGTTTCTTTTATATGCATCAAAAAGCATCAATGGGTAAAGTTCAATCAGTGGAGAAAATTACATGTATGAAAAATAGCATTTTTCGAATTAAATATCATGGTTGTCCTCTGTCTCATTCAAAGAGAAACAAAGAACATTTTGTAGAATTAATTGAGAAGGTACAAAGCAAAATCCAAGCGTGAAAGGGAAGTTTATTATCATATGGGGGTAGGAGATTCTCATTAAGAGTGTTCTTCAAAGCATCCCTATTTATATTCTTTCTACTCTAGTTCCTCCCAAAGGTATCATCAAAGATCTTCATAGGATCTTTCTAAATTCGTTTGGAACAATAAGGAATTAGGAAGGGAAAGCATTGGGCTGCCTGGGATAAGATTTGTTTACCTAAAAATGAAGAGGATTTGGGTTTAGAACTCTGAGTAATATCTCTTTGTCTTTAAATGCTAAGCTTTTGTGGAGGTTTAGGACTCAAAGAAATTTATGGACAGATTTTGTATGGAATAAGTATTATAAAATAAATTAATCACCATGGTGACCTGGAGAGGAGGAACACAAGTCCGAAAATTCATGTTGAATGTTAGGGATAAGGTGGAATAATATTTATGGTGGGAACTTAAGAGAGGCACATCCACTATTTGGTTTGATAATTGGACAAATTCTGATCCTCTTTTTAAATATCATTCTAATGTCTCTACATGTTATTTTCTAAATGACATTGCTGTATTTATTGGGGAGGATGGATGGAATTATAAAGTGATAGAGAATGAGATTTTGGAGAATATAGTGCAATGGGTTAGGGATTCTATGGGTTTTTTATGCTACAAAAAGGAGATGGGTAAATCTTTGTGGACTAAAAATAGCAAGGGTATATTCACTACTAAAAGTGCTTGGGAATTATTTAGAATCAAAGAAGAGGAGAAGGAAGATTTAAAGGTTATTTGGATTAAATGTGTTCCTTTTAAATATTCTTTTTTGACTTGGAGAGTATGGAAGTCTTTTATTCCAATTGCAATAGTCATACATTAGTGGAATTTTGAGATTGATGAAAGATATGGCTGTTGTACAGTTCCACAAATAGAATCAATCCAACACCTTTTCCTTAAGGGTGAAGTATCTAAAGGGGTATGGAAATACTTCTTTAATGCAACTGGTATTTTGGAGCATAGACTACATTTGAAGCAGAGTTTCAGACTATAGAGGAAAGAGGATAAGATTCACAAAATTAAGATAGTAATTCTTGTTGTTCCACTATTTATGTTTTGGTTCCTATGGAAAAGAAGAAATACTTTATTGCATAATGGTATATATAATATATAATGATAGAAAAGTGAATTACGAGATTACTAATTCTATCATTGAGTTTATCAAGCTCAGATTTCACATGGATTTGCAAGGAAAAAATTGGGTTGAACTTGTTGATATCTTGATGAGTTATAGAGATTCATACTTTTTAAAAATGATTAGGTAGATGCATCTAGGAACTGGATGGGTTAAAGGAAACACTGATGGTGCCTCAAAAAAAAATCTAGGTCCAAGTTCCACTACTTTCTGTATAAGAGATATTCTGAGAGATCGAATTGTTGCAAAGAGATGTAGAATAAAGGATACAAAAGTTTTATGGCTGAGGCATTAGCTATACATGATTGTTTACAATACTGTTCAATAAATAATGTAAGGAATGTTATTGTGGAAACAGATTCTTGGAACATGTTCCAAATCCTGAAGGGTGAATGGAAAGTCCTATGGAGTGTGACAATGGTGGTCAACTCCATTAGAAGTATGATGAAATTACAAACAGTTAGATTGGTACATTCCTTTCGGGAAGGTAACACTCCAACTAATTTTATTGCTAACCTAGTGTTTGATTTTGCAGGTAATTTTGAATTCAACAACATTGCACAAGTTTCGATTGAAGCAAGAAAAATAATTAAATTGAAAAATCTTGGAATTCATAATATTAAGAAGATCAATAAAGAACAGGAATAACAAAAACCAGGGCGATTAGAAGGGAAGAATGGATTTGAAGTTGTATTTAAAAGGACAATCACAAGTAGGTTTGTAGTACACAGGATTAATCTCAAACTGTTACTTAATTTTAGTAGAAAAGAAACAAAGTTGTGCATTTAAGTAACAATTTTCAAATGGAGAATAAGGTAGAATTGTTACCTATTGATAAATCAACAATTTGACAACTTACTAGCATTTTTTAAGCCTAAACTATCTTGCTTTTCATTGATTTGTTGTTACTTTCTTACTTAATGCTCATTTATGTAGGTAAAAGTGGAATGAAAAGATAAGCAAGGAAACTTGATAAAAATGATCTAAGGAGAAGGTGAAAGAGAAGAAATATGATCAAAAAGAACAAAAGCTAAAATTGCAGGCCTAGAAGTTGACCCTCAGTTACCGCGATCACGGCCTTAGGGTCACAATCGCGATCAGTCACAAGTCAAGCAGAATGCGATCGTCGTCCAAAAAGGGCGATCGCAGTAGAGCGGAAAAGTTTTAAGGGATTTTTGTAATATTTGACAAATATTGAATTAGGGCTTAAATATGAGGTTTTAGTTCTTGGTATTCATAGCCTCCATTTTTGGAGAAGAAAATATTATATAATTTTTGGGTGAAGAAGACATTGGGGTCTTTCTAAGAAGAAGTTTAGCTCACTTTCATTGTTTATTTGTGGGAGTACAAAGTTTAAAGTAACATTCACTTAAGCTTCAATAAATTATTTCAATGGAGATTTTGGGTATATCTATGCTTATTTATCTTATGTGTAGCTAGATCTCCCTCTTAGGGTTATGTGTTAATAGGGGTTAAATTGTGTGTGGGTTGTTATTGATTAGCTTCTATTTAGTAGTTCACGCTTATGGATTTCATCATTGTTATGCTAACTTGGTTGGGATCTGATGGCTGAAAGCCCCAAATAACCACATGGGTATAATGAGTGAAAGCTCCATCTCTAGAAAACCCAAAGCCATCTTTGAAAGAAGGGTTTTGGGTGAAGTTTAGAAATCCATATCATCCTTGAAAGAGGGATATGGAGACCAAAGCAATGATAGACAGTTGTGTGTGTATTTTTCTATATTCTTACTATCTTAGACATAAGGGTGAATGTGAGGTTGACTTCACCATAGGTATCATCCTAGAAATAGGGATGCCTAGATTGAGGTTGTGGTTACCAATTATTGAACATACCTATTAGGTATTTGAAAGAATCAATAGGTAAAATTTTGGTGTTTTGTTGAAACACTAGCATAAGAATCCATAACCAAACCTACCCATATTTGGATTACTATATGGATGTTGATTGGGAACACCCATATATCTGTAATACCCCAGAAAATTTTTCATTGAAATTTTGTGCGTAAACGTGTTTGATTCTATCTTCTAAAATGAATTATAAATTTTTCATGTGGAATGTCTTAGATTATGATCCACCATTGCGTAGAGTATCGAATAAGATTTCCAACGATATGTGGATCATCCAAAAAGGACACCCAAGCGACGAGTTATGAACATTTTGATCGAACTGTGAATAGTAGTGAACAGTAAAATGTGCAGGAAAAAGTACTGAGGCCTGGCGTATTTTTGGTCCAACTTTAAATGATCATAAATCCTTGTACATATGATCTAGGTGATCTACTATATATCAACGAAAAGTTCTGCGAGTCCTCTTTCTAATGAAATTGGTTTCATCTAATTTGTCTATTGGAGCAAAAAGTTACGGTCGATCTACTTCAGCCTATCAAAAGTGAATTTTTGGGTTAACTTCAAATGATCATAACTCCTCGTACACAATGATCTGGGTGATATACTATATATCAACGGAAATATATGAGAGTTCTCTTTCTAATGAAATTAGTTTCATCCAATTTTGATATCAGAGTAAAACGTTATGGTTGATCTACTTCAGATTATCAAAACAGTCCACCAAAGGATAGATTCAAGAATTATTTATTTTTTTAGGGGCGTTTTGGTCATCCCCCTCACCCAAAATCCATCCAAACCCTATATTAAAGCCTATTAGAAGCATTATATGTTATATTTCATAAAATTCCCTAAAAAAAAACCCTAAACTCCTACATCCAACTTCAAGAACCTCCAAAGTTCACCATTAATTCTGCAAATTTATTCAAGATTCCAAGTTCCTAGTTCAAGAACTCCAAGAACCATCATTCAAAGGCACGATTAACATCTTAAAAATGATTATCGATCTAAAGTTCATCATTCAAGGTATGTGGGGTTTTTCAACAAGAACTCTCTTTCGTTCTTGTGCCCAAAAGTAATTTTCTTTACAAAGGCATGATTTTTATGAATTTGAAGTATGAACCCATATCTTATGATGATTATTATGAAATCTTGATGTTTATGATTTTGAAAGATGAATTTACATGTGTGGAGATATAAAGCATGAATCTTGAACGATATTTATCATGATTTTGATATTTGGGTCGTGAATCCCCATTGAAAATTGTGTTTTTTTTAGAAAGTGTGTGTTATATGCACGTTGATGTTGAATATTTGAGATATTTTGAATGATTTGACCTTTTGGTCTTAATGGAGTTGTTTTGAACTCGAGTGTGAATGAAATCCACAATGTGGTTGATTTTGATAGATGGGAAGCATGATGGCTCCCGATGTATATTTATATATTACTGAAATTGTTTTGTTGTGGATTGTCTTTGAAATGATATGAGCTAAGTCCGGGAGAAATCTTTAGCACCGAGTGGGAGGTATAAAGTGACCTTACGTTCCTAGAACTAAGTGCCCCTGTAGGAGTGATCCTGAGGCTAATTTATATAGTGATCACTAGTTTGTGTGGATTTGATATCGATAGTCCTACTCCAATTGCAAGGATAGGACGGCTCTCCCCAACATGGGTTGTACGTTGGAATCCATGTAGCTCACATGGTTCATGTCATTTATAAGATATCCCAGTGTGTGTGTGTTTCCTTGTGTCTATGGTGAACGGTGAAGTGATTTGAAAGTAGAATTGTGAAAGTTATTCTTTCGAAAGATTTAAATGATATTTACATTATGAGAATTGATATTCTTGATGAACTGAAAGTGATTGACAAATTATATGATGACTCACATGTGTTATCATACTTATTTCATCCTCTCATGATTATGATGATTTTCTTTGGGCAATGTGAGTCTTTCATACATCCTGCATATTTCTTATAAATATTTACGATGATGATGTTTATAAAACTGCATACACCCCTATATACTCGATTCCTTTCCATAGTACTGACCCACATCTTCGGATGTGGGCTGCATTTTCTCAAAATGTAGGTTCAAGTGCTCAGCTTCAGGTTCGACAGTGATTCTTTGGGCACGCTATTCTATATTCTCTGTTATGGTGAGTCCTCATGTTCCGAGAACGTGATGTCTGATGTTAGTTTCACGGAATTATTTACATTTGATAACTGAGTATGAGTTAGTTGGGGCATGTCTCAATGGCTCGCTGGTTTTATTGATTTTCTTAGAGGCTTGTCAGACTAGTATAAATGTTGGGAGTTGATTAATAAGTCGAATTTTTTTATCTTTCTGAAATTCTTTTATTCTTGGATGATGATTACTCTGTTGATATTTGAGAGTTATTTATGGAAACCCTGTTGATTCATGTTGAACTGAATGAAAATGGCTCAAAGGGTTAGCTTGGGGCTACTCGTAGCCTCAAGCACCATATGACACTCCGAGACCTATTTTCAGGGCGTTACAATATCACTCCCTTAGTAATGCATAATCCCAATATCCGTGCATAATTGTTAAAACTCTAATTATTCGTAGCCCCAAATTTGTACTAGAAAACCCCAAAAAACATTAGTGTAGATACCAATTTCCCCCATTTTTACCTTCTTGTAACACTGGTTTGGATTTAGCTTGTATTTATTATTTTGAAGTAACTTGATTTCCACTCATATTGTTCCACATGATTCGACCCCGACTCCAAATTTGAGTAAATATATTGACGATGACCGCCTTGCACTTAAATTGACGTGTAAGTTGAGCGTTATCAAAAATGACGCCATTATCAGGGAACAATTTGGCGTATTGAGTTAGTTTGGAATTTTAGCTTACTTGCTTTAATTCAAACTTGTAAATGTTTGTTTGTGATTTTCTTTGTTTCTTGTGTTAGGTAGATTTTCTTTATTTTTGTTTATTTATTACTGTGGCATCAAGGAATGAATATTGGTTTGGTGGTTGGAAAGCATATCTTGATAATCCATGTCTATATTATGGTGGACCCCACTTTTGGCAAGAATGTAGCTATTCTTCTCGGAAGGAGATGAGTGCACCATCTCGATCCTATAGGGAGTATGGATGTTCTCTATGTGGTGGTCAAGATGGACATTGGAGTGATTTTCCAAATGCCCCCTTCCCCCATTATGCTAACCCAATTGCTAGTTCTTTTTATGTTTTTAATAGGTCTTATGCAAAAGAACGGGTAGAATAAAGCACTTAAAATATTGGTGTTGAAGCAATGATTCAACGTGTCTTAGAACAGGTGGAATCAACAGAGAATAATATGCATGTCATGCATCAATCAATGGTGGCATTTTAAAAAGAAAGTGAAAAGAAAGAAGAAGTGGGTAAAGATGCAAATCCTTCAAGCACCCTGAACACACCTACTCTTCATCATGGGGTTGAGGAAATAGAGGTGTCAAACCACATGGTCTATGGTGAGCTTGACGTTGAATAACCCTTGATGATTTCCCAACTAACCAAACCAAGCAAAGAAGAAGATGCCAAAGATGAAGAAATGGTACTAGAGTTGAATGAAGAAATCAAGTACAATCCTTGTGAAGACTCTAGTCCATTTCACGGGCAAAATGAAGCCCCCGACTTGAAGGTCAATAAAGGCAAAATTCAATGTGCAACAAGTTGATTTTTTATGTTCTCATCGATGCCCAATGAGCCTATTTAGAAATTTGATATGAAGTTGGGTAAGAGATTCAAGTCGTCAAAGTATCAAGATAAAGAAAGCGTCGTTGTGTCCTTAGCTTTGCCCAATGTGCCTAGAAGATGTATTGATCAAAATTTGGGCCTACGCTTCAAATCCTCCAAGTGGAGACATAAATAATAGTCAAAAGATGTCGTGCTATGACTTTAAATAAGACGCTTCTTGGGAGGCAACCCAAGAAATTTTTCTTTATGTTTTCTAATATTACTTTTTATTTATTTATTTATTAAATTCTCATATTATTTTTGGGTTTTTGTAGGTGATAGCACAAGTTGGAATAGTTACCTCAAGAATGAAACCCCGTATAAGTATATTGGACTTTGATTTTTATCACTTTTCTCTCTTTAACAAGCTCACAAGGTATGCTCCTTAGTTAAATCTTCTTTGAAGTATGAATAGTTATCACATTCAATAATTTCTTTTGGTTTAAATTTATTTTATTTGAGCTTAATTTGGTGGAATCTGGTTGTGGGGGTGAAGATTTTTTAATGTGTGCCTTGCTTTACATGCCCACAATTGCAAAATCTTTCTTCCATACACTAGTGCGCATCATGTGTTTGATAAAACACCCACTTGTAATTTGTTTGCTAAATTGAGTAGTAGGCAATTTAATTGGGTTAGTATGATTACAAATGGTGTGATTGGTGATGAATTGGTGCATTGAGCTTGTGCACATGTGTTGTTATTCTATCTTTCAAGCTCCTAATTTCCATGCACACCACATGTTTGTTAAAATGTCAATAACAAAGAAATGTCATATATGCTTGTAAAGATTAATGTGAACTTTCTTGGAGGATTATGTGATCATTTTTGGAGAATAATTATGAGTCTAATTGGTCTTGAATGTGGAATAACCGGTGGTCTTTGATTGAAATTGTTGAGGAATGTTGTGCCCATGGTAAGAGAGACATGAATGCTTGCCTTGCACTATGATAGATTGGGTGATGCCATTCTTAAGGGTATAGGGTCATTTATATTTCTATTGGTGTTATGAGTGTTTTATGATCTAAATGGGCAATATGAGAAATGGTAAGGAAAGAATACCATGAGGTGTAATGATAATGTTGCCTTGCATTCAAGTTTTTCTTTAATTGTTTTGGAAGAGGAAAAAGTTCATAAATACTTTCAAAACGTCATTAGCAAGAAATAAAATGATTTTGAGAAAAAAATAAAAATAAAATTTTCTTTTTTAAAAAATTTCAAGGATGTCTTTGAGCTTTCTTTTAACTGAGACCATTAAACTCAATTTTTTGGCTCTCTCTTTACAAGGATGAGTCCTCGACTTAGAGTAACTTATTAAGCTCAAATTGCTCAAATTGATTGGGAGACAAACTTTTTGCTCTATAAGTGTGATGCCATGTGTGGTGAGATTTTTTAAATAATTTTTGTATATATGTGTAGTCTAGAACTTGCCCCAAGTATGTTCAAAGCGAAATCCTAGACAAGCTTGGTTTGGAGAATGACCCGAGGCCATTTTTGACCCATCATATAGCCAAATTTCCACCTTAATATTTTTTCCCTAGTTAACCCCTTTGAGCCTTTTTGCCCATTTTTCTTTCTTTTGAAATAATAACGTTGCTAAAACACCTAAACCTTTTTAAAATCTTCTTTTTGGCACATAACCTCCTTTGATGCATTAAATGATCCAAAGTAATGGAATGTAGGCGAAAGCCTAAGTTTGGGGAGATTAATGTGATGTGCTAAGATTAGCCAAGAAAGGTGTATATAAGGTGGTCAAATAATGTGCTTAAGGGACAAGAGACATACTTGATGGTAAAGTTATTTAGCCTAGCCCATAAAATGTGATGAGAAATGAGGCAAATGAGGAGGCTAAGAAGCGCTTAAAGTTAGAAAGTCTCTTGAAAAAGCCAAAGAAATGACGAAAGAAAAATGGTGGATTTGAATTGTTTAGTAAATACTAATAAAAAAATTGAAAAAAATGGGAAAAGATTTGAAGGAGAATAAGGTGGAAAGTTTAAAATTTTGGGGGTAGAAAGGGTTGAGAAATTGCATTGAAGGAGGTGTTTTAGTCACTTGATCCATAGATATTCCTTCCCACACCTTAAACCTTCATCTTTACTTGTAAGACCTTGGTGATTCCAAACTAGGTAAGTCTATATTAGTGGTGAAAAACGCAAAGGGAAAGCCTATGGTTCTACTCATTGTATTTGAATTTCTTTGCGAGAGAGAGGGGAATTCTTTCATTATTTGAGTTTCTTTAGAAATTTCAATGTCTTTTATATGTGTGAAGCTAACTCTTAGTTGTGAGCGGCATCGATACTTTGGAGTAGAGGGTGAAATCTTACTCTCGATTTGGGTAAATGGGTGAAATAAGTTGCATTGTGAAGATTGAGAAATTTTTTTGAAGATTTTGTGTTTCCTCTTAAGATGCTTTGTTGATTTGGAAGATTCATTTGATACAAACTTACATCCTTTCTTCATAATATGTCCTTATTGAAAAATTAGGGTTCACTTGTTAATATGACATGTTTGGAAAATCTTTGTAGAACTTTGTTAGCTTAATCCATTAGTATAGTTTTCTTTTGGTGGAATTGAGTTAAATACCTTATCTTATTGAATTGTTCTTGGTTGCTTGAGGACAAACAATAGTTTAAGTTTGGGGGTGTTGATAAGTCGTCAATTTGACAACTTACTAGAATTTTTTAAGCCTAAACTATCATGCTTTTCATTGATTTGTTGTTACTTTCTTAATGCTCATTTGTGTAGGTAAAATTAAATTAGAAGATGAGTAAGGAAACTTGATAAAAATGAGCTAGGGAGAAGGTGAAAGAGAAGAAATATGAGCAAAAAGAACAAAAGCTGAAATTGCAGGACTAGGAGTCGGCCCTCAGTTACCGTGATTGCAGCTTGAGGGTCGCGATCACAATCAGCCCACAAGTCAAGCGGAATGTGATCGCTATATGACTACCGCAATCGCGGTGTTGCGATCGTAGTCCAAAGAGGGCGATTGTGGCAGAGTGGGAAAGTTTCAAGGGCATTTTTATAATATTTGACAAATATGGAATTGGAGCTTAAATTGGAGGTTTTAGTTCTTGGGATTCATAGCCTCCATTGTTGGAGAAGAAAATATTGTATAATTTTTGGGTAAAGAATAATTGGAGACTTTCTAAGTGGAAGTTTAGATCACTTCCAATGTTTATTTGTGGGAGTGCAAAGTTTTAAGTAACATTCACTTAAGCTTCAATAGATTATTTCAATGGAGATTTTGGGTATATCTATGCTTATTTATCGTATGTGTAGCTAGATCTCCCTCTTGGGGTTACGTGTGAATAGGAATTAAAATGTGTGTGGGTTGTTATTGATTAGCTTCTATTTAGTAGTTCATGCTTATGGGTTTTATCATTGGTAAGCTGACTTGGTTGGGATTTGATGGGTGAAATCCCCAATTACCCACATGGGTATGATGAGTGAAAGCTCCATGTCCTAGAAAACCTGAATCCATCTTCGAAAAAAGGGTTTTGGGTGAAGTTTAGGAATCCATATCATCCTCGAAAGAGGGATGTGGAGACCAAAGCAATGATAGACAGTTGTATATGTTGTTTGCTAAATTTTCATTATCTTAGACATAAGGGTGAATGTGAGGTTGACTTCACCATAGGTATTATTCTAGAAATAGGGATGCCTAGATTGAGGTTGTGGTTACCAATTATTGAACACACCTATTAGGTATTTGAAAGAATCAATAGGTGACAGTTTGGTGTTTCGTTGAAAGACTAGCATCAAAATCCATAACCAAACCTACCCATATTTGGCTTACTAAATTGATGTTGATTTCTAACACCCACATATCACTCCCTTAGAAATTCATAATCCCAAGAACCGTGCATAATTGTTAAAACTCTAATTATTTGTAACCCCAAATTTATACTAGAAAAACTCAAAAAGAAACATTAGCGTAGATACCAATTTCCCCCATTTTTACCTTCTTGTAACATTGGTTTGAATTTTGCTCGTATTTATTATTTTGGAGTAACATGATTTCCACTCATATTATTCCTCGTGGATTTGACCCCGACTCCAAAGTTGGATAAATATATTGATAACGACCGCCTTGCACTTAAATTGACGAGTAAGTTGAGTGTTATAACCTGTTGTTGGGAGTGAATTTCACATAATATTCTACCTATGTCTAGTGAGAATTTGGGATAGTGAAGGTTGGGTATTCAAACAACAGTTGCAACAGATTTACCAAAGACTCTGATTTGAAAATTAACATTTAACTTATTAATATTCAAAAAATAATATTAATTTAATCCTTTAACTTATTAATTTAATCATTCAGGCTCAGGTGGTGTTATCAACTTCAAAAGAAGCTCAACCTATCGAGTTACATGATTGAAGAAGATAAGAAAAAGGATTGGAGTACTTAGCTAAGCAAAACAACGAGGATTTGAGCTAAAAAACAACACAACAACATCGATTTCAACAAGGGAGTAGCTTGGATTTGGACAACAGCGAAGGCAACAGAGGAAGATGAACAGGTGTCTTAGAGTTTTCTCAATTTGGAATGTGATTAGGGTGTATTATTTCCTATTTGATTAGTTTTTTCTGATTTGGATCGTCGGGTTGGGCTAGACCAATGTTGGGCCTGGCTTTTGTAAAATAAAAATTCATTAAAAAAAAGAAAAAAAAAATATATATATATATATATATAAAATGACTTACCAAACAAACTTTAGATATTTTAACAGAAATTGTAACCGTGACAAAGAAAGAATTTCACGTATTTTGGCCTGAGGTAGTGAAGACATACATTCGGCCAACTTCAAATATATATAACTGAAGTTGGATACATATATTTTAGAAGTTGTCCATACCATGTGCCAAAAAATGTGTGTGATGCAACCATAACAGATAAAATGGACAATAACGGGTAACCCATCAACTATAGTCCAGTAGAATCACAAACAGATGTTGGTACTTGAAAAAATAAAATGAAAATCTTAGAATATTAAATAAAAAAAGAGAAACTTCAATATTCAATGCATGTATATATGGAACTAGAGGGGCATGAGCACGGGCCCAACATAGACATAATTGTATTCAAATCGGAGAATAAATAATTATAAATAGAAGGGTAAAGTACACAATGGCCACTCGGCCAAAACAAATGACACGAAAATGTCCAATGTTTCAAAATTCCAAATTCTAGCTATTTTATTGGCTAATGGTAGGCGGCTGGCTCCTTTTTCATTTTGAGCCACTGCTATCTTTTTTTACAAAAAAATTGCTCTCTATTAATTTTTAATTCCAATAGACATCACTATCAACACACACCCACAACAGACTTTCTTCTCCAATTAACCATGAACACCAATTTAATTTTTTCCTTTGCTTATTAACGCAAACAACAACAACAACTCCAATTGGGTTTTAATTTCGTTTGAAATTAAGTGTGTTTTGAGGTTCCAGGCTAGGCTTTTCTTTGTAGCTCTTTGTTTCCTAGAAAAAACTATTCTTTTAATTGTATTATTGTGGAACAATACAATACATATCTACATATATACAATATAGTACAATAGTGAAATAAATATTTTTATACAACAATGATAAGAGTTTGTATACACATCTTGTACTATACACATCATAGACCCAAAATATTATATCATATACTATATCGATACAATCATTATACTATATTGGTATAATCTCTACAACTATATTGATACAGTCCTTATACCATATTGATACAACGCCTCATACTGATACTTATTAAGATACATGTTCCATACATTAATTATACAATTTCTATACACATTTTATACATATACATATTTTATACAATAATGATACAGTTTCTATACACCTTATATATCTATACATACATACATACAATATTTAGCTACACTTATAATTTCAGATACATATTTTTTATAATAACTACGCAGTTTCTATATGCATTCTATACATACGTATTTTATACAACTGCTATACAGTTACTGTACACATTCTATATATTTTTATCAATATTTTTTACATATACATATTTGATATAACGATACAATTTCTATAAATATATCATATATAGGTACATTTTTATATAATAATTATACCATGTTATATAATTATATTTAATTTTTATTTTTAAACTATCAAAAAACTAACAAACAATTTTTTAGTTAAAAAAATTCGTAGCCAAAAAAAACTGAAACCACCTTTTAGGAAAGGGCCGAATAGTCCAAAGCTGAAAATATGAAATATGGCAGAATGGCCCAAGTTGGAAAGGCTCCAAATGGCCAAATAACCATAAAGTGACAATTATTTGCCGACAGGACAGTGGCTTTAATAAAACATGGGTATAATATGGCTCTACATAAGAATGGTGCTCTTTCAAAAACTATCTGAACTTGTAGGTGTTGCTATGTTTTTCATCATGCTTCTTGTTGCAAGTGTGACTCAATATCAACACATTGTTAAACTTCATAGTTGTTCAAAGCTTGTTCCTTTTCTTCGCCAGTATACTTCTTGTTGGTTTGGTCTACATGGAAGTAAAATCACCTGATTAACATTCTTATGTAATTCTCCTTAAAAAATATTTTAATGTTAATCTTGATAACTATAACATGTAAATAGATCCATCTGCATATGCTATTAACCTAAAAGTACTCTAGCAACAACAACAACAACAACAAACCCAGTGTATTCCCACTTAGTGGGGTCTGGGGGGGGGTAAGATGTACGCAGTCCATACCTCTACCTCTGATGAAGTAGAAAGGCTGTTTCCGAAAGACCCCCGGCTCAAGTCACGAGATATCACACAAACACATAGTACGGCACAGAAGCAGATGACATAACATAGATACGGCACCCATAAGGAATATAAAACAGAGTAAAGCAGGAATGCAGGAATATAAAGCAGAGGAAAGCACACAGATTCGTAATAAACATGGAACACGGAACACGAAACACTGAATACGGAATCATAACAGGAATACACCCCCACCAATTAATTCCCTACACTAGCGACCCGAACTGGCCCTAATCCTCTGCCGTAATTCGCATCTTCCAGACCTTCCTATCTAGGGTCATGTCCTCGGTGAGCTGTAACTGTTCCATGTCCCGCCTAATCACCTCACCCCAGTACTTCTTCGGTCTACCCCTTCCCCGTCTAAAACCATCCAACGCTAGCCTCTCACACCTACGGACCGGGGCATCCATGCCCCTCCTCTTCACGTGTCCGAACCATCTCAATCGTGCTTCCCGCATCTTACACTCCACTGAAGTCACACCAACCTTTTCCCGGATAGTCTCATTCCGAACTCTATCCCCTCGGGTCAATCCACACATCCAGCGCAACATCCGCATTTCTGCCACCTTCATTTTTTGGATGTGGGAGTTCTTAACTGGCCAACACTCCGCTCCATACAGCAAGGCCAGACGGACTACCACCCTATAGAATTTGCCTTTAAGCTTGGGCGGCACCTTCTTATCACACAGCACCCCCGATGCGAGTTTCCACTTCATCCATCCCGCCCCAATACGGTGCGAGACATCCTCGTCAATCTCACCGTTACTTTGGATCACGGACCCGAGATACTTGAACTTATCCCTCTTCCCTACCTCCTGTGCTTCTAGCGTCACTCCTACCTCATTCTCCCGCCTCACGTCATTAAACTTACATTCCACATACTCTGTCTTGGTTCTGCTCACCCTGAACCCTTTAGACTCCAGAGTTTGCCTCCACAACTCTAATTTGTCATTCACACCCCCTCGAGTCTCATCTATCAGGACTACATCGTCTGCAAAAAGCATACACCACGGCACCTCCCCTTGGATACGCCGCGTCAACACATCCATTACTAACGCAAACAAAAAGGGACTAAGAGTAGATCCCTGATGCAATCCTGTCAGGACAGTGAAATGCTCTGAGTCTCCTCCCGTCGTCCTCACCTGGGTTTTCGCTCCCTCATACATATCCTTAATTACTCTGATATATGCCTGCGGTACTCCACTCACCTCCAAGCATCTCCAAAGCACTTCCCTGGGGACTTTGTCGTACGCCTTTTCCAGGTCGATGAACACCATGTGCAGATCCTTCTTCCTCTCCCTATACTGCTCCACCAACCTCCGTACCAGGTGGATTGCCTCCGTCGTCGAGCGGCCGGGCATAAATCCGAACTGGTTTTCCGAAATAGACACTATCCGTCTCAGTCTCACCTCGATCACTCTCTCCCATATCTTCATAGAGTGACTCAGTAACTTAATCCCCCTATAGTTATTGCAACACTGAATGTCCCCCTTATTCTTATAGAGGGGGATCATGGTACTCCACCTCCACGCCTCGGGCATCTTTGCCGTCCTGAAAATTTCATTGAATAATGCAGTCAACCACCTTACACCAGCCTCTCCAACGAACTTCCAAAACTCCACCGGTATCTCATCCGGCCCCGTCGCCCTGCCCCTTCGCATCCTGCGGACTGCCTGTCTAACCTCGTCTACCTTAAAACGTCTACAATAGCTAAAATCCCGACACTCCCCTAAGTGCTCCAGTTCCCCTAACACAATAGCTCTGTCCCCCTCGTCATTCAAGAGCCTATGAAAGTACGACTGCCATCTCTTCTTTATGTGGCCGTCCTCCACCAACACTCTACCGTCCTCCCCCTTAATGCACCTCACCTGATCGAGGTCACGACCCTTCCTCTCCCTAGCCTTAGCGAGTTGGAACAACTTTTTCTCCCCTCCTTTCCCCTGTAACCCTGCATACAAGCTCTCAAAAGCGGCCGTCTTAGCTGCCATGACCGCTGACTTCGCCTCCTTCCTCGCTAGCTTGTACTCTTTCCTGTTTACCCGCTTCTCTTCTTCGTCCTTGCTTTCCACCAACTTAGCATACGCCTCTTTCTTGGTCTCCACTTTCTTCCCCACCTCTTCATTCCACCACCAATCCCCCCGATGATGTCCGGCCCGGCCCCTAGAAACACCCAACACCTCCCTTGCATTCTCCCTGATGCACGTTGCCGCCCTGTCCCACATATTATCCACGTCCCCCCTACACTCCCACACCCCCATTCCCGCCAACCTCTCCCCTATCTCTCACGCATTCACTGGCGTCAAGTCGCCCCACTTAATTCTCGGTCTACACTCCTTACTCCTCCTCTTTCTATTCTTCTTTATACCCAAATCCATAACCAAGAGCCTATGTTGGATCGAAAGATTCTCACTCGGGATGACTTTACAGTCTTTACACAACGCCCTATCCCCTTTCCTAAGCAACAAAAAGTCAATCTGGGTCCTGGCTATCGCGCTCCGAAAAGTGATCAGGTGCTCGTCCTTCTTCGGGAAGCCCGAGTTCACCACCACCAGCCCAAACGCCCTCGCAAACTCCAATAGGGTCGCACCCTCTTCATTTCTCTCCCCAAAACCAAAACCACCATGCACATCCCCAAAGCCTCCCGGTAGCGCCCCGATGTGCCCGTTGAAATCCCCTGCTACAACAATCTTCTCCGAACTGGGCACGCCTCTCACCACCTCCTCCAAAGCCTCCCAGAACCGCATCTTCTCTTCCCCCTCCGATCCCACATGCGGCGCATAGGCACTACACACGTTCAGGGTAAACCCCCGAATAACCAACTTAATAGTCATCAACCTATCGTTGATCCTCTTCACCTCCACTACCTGACCTCTAAGCTCTTCATCTACCAAGATGCCAACTCCATTCCTACGCCTGTCGCTCCCAGAGTACCACAGCTTGTAACCGTCCACATCCCTAGCCTTAGACCCTACCCACTTGGTCTCTTGGACACACGCAAGGTTGATCCTTCTCTTCCTAAGAATCTTCACCAGCTCTATGGACTTCCCCTGAAGGGTCCCTATATTCCAAGACCCAACCCTCAGCCTACCGTCGCTATCCACGCGCCCCCCACTACCCCTCCTCGGCCAAACCTTGGCCTCCCACCCACTCCCGCTCTCTCCCCATCTCCCGCCCCCGCCACAGCCCCACGCCCCAACCCCCTCGGACATGACCCTAACCACCCATTACCACCCACAACCACAACTACACGAAAAAATAGGAAAATATAAGGATATACCCGGTGGCAATATCAAAGCAGCAGCAAGGAGATACAAGACACACACACGTTCAAAGGAATACTCCCGAAGCAAAACTAAGAAGCGACCACAGCAACAACAACAACAGACAACAGACAATGTTCACAAATCCCACGCAAGTCAAGGTACACAGGCTACTACGAGCATAGTACTAAGAATGGAATATGAAATAATGAACTAAAATACAATATGAAATAACGAAATAACAAAGGTTAGAAGTCACCGGATTTCGCTTGGGGCTGCGGCTGCTGGAGACGGCGTGGCGGGTGCAGGCGGAGTCTCGGCCTGTTGGAGACCAAGTTGGCGGCTGGGGACCGGGCGGCAGCTGGTTGAATGCCGGGTTGGGG
>NC_061111.1:79568590-79581437 GCF_002878395.1 Capsicum annuum
GGGGGGAGGGGGGGTCGGGTCAACGCCGGGGAGCGACGACCGGGGGTCAGGTCGGGTCAGCACCGGGGATCGGAGGTCGGAGCCGGCGGTCGGATCTGGTCGGCTCCGACGTTCAGCGACGGCGCCGGGGACCGGGGGCCGGTGCGCTTGGGATGGAGAGGGGGTAGGGAGAGAGAGAGAGAGAGGGAGAGCCAGCGACCGGAGGTCGTAGCCGGCGGTCTGGTCAGCGCCGGCGACCTTAGGTCGGAGCCGGCGGCCGGATCGGGTCGGCGCCGAAGGTCAGCGACGGCGCCGGGGACCGGGGGCTGGTAAGCTGGGGGTGGAGAGAGGGTAGGGAGAGAGAGAGGGGGGGAAAATAATAACTCTTACTAATAAATGATTTCAGTGACTTTTCATGTGTTGCACTCAAGAGTTATGGTCCTCCAATGTTCCTGGCAATGTATAATACATCTGAAGTTCAAAAGTAGACTCTGGTTATCAATTACTTTTGACGTGTCTATAGCTTGGACATACTTGAGCAAATATTTGTTCCAAATCACTATTACATCTTGACTTCATCTTGAAAGATCTTTAATAATCAACAAAGATAATTGTAGTTGTTGTTTCCGCAACCATTTGTTTCAAAAATCAATAAAATACGTGGAAATTGCCTCTACTATTCCTGCTACAACTACTTTTTTTATCAAGACCTTATACAACGTCTTCTCACAAGGAAACTTAATAAAATGCATTAGGAAATATGAACACCACATATAGCTCTCCCTCTAATACCTGTGGTAACCAAATTAAACTTCTAATTTTCTGAATGAGAAGTTGCATCAACCATAATTCCACCCCAAAAAAATCAGATCTATTGGAACTTATCCTCTTATAAACCTGAATTAAGTCATACCAAATACCAATTACCACTAAAGAGTACTTTTTTTGCTTTATAACCATTATTTAACATCATTCTTTCTATAAGATTTAGTCGCCAACTCGAAAACCAACCAATTGTTTTACCAGAAATTTCAGCCTACCATTTTAATACAGAGTATGAAACTTTCTGTCTCATGTCATATTGTATGTGAACTGATATCAAGAGACATCAAAATGTCAAGTCAAAAAATTATAGTCCTCAAGTCAAGAGATACCCATAATATGGGGTAGGTACACTGACAAACCTATTGATAAAGAAACGGGAACAAAAAGTCAACTATGACTCTTAATAAAGAAAATGAATAGCACCATAAGCATGTAATCTTAGCATTTCTTATTACTTTCACCTTGTCCTCATCAAGTCATGTAATCATCTTCCAAATTTGGAAAGTAACAATCTAAAAATTATTCTATTCGTTTTCGTTACCAATAAAAAGAAAAGGTGTTACCACCAGGACTATAAAGAATCAGGAAAAGCTTTATTAGTTTTGGTTGAGTAAAAGGTTCAGAAGTTATCACATCCTCTTCTCTGTCTTCCTCCATTTCTTCCTCTTCCTCTTCTGCCACCGCCTTCCTCTCCTTCTCGGCCCAATCCCCACCGTCCACTCCCTCTCCATGGCTCTCATCTCCCTTACTATATTCAGTGGAATCTTCCTCTCCGCTTCCGCTGAAATCCACAAAACTCACTAGTTCTGGCGATGGGGCAAAACCACCACATTCCAATGGCTTCTCTATTTCTCTCTCGGCACGCGTCCTTCTGGACGCATATTCTTTTGGTCCTACATTTTCTACCTCTATCGCTTCCTCCACATACTACGTACTTTTTTCTCTATTTTCTATCGCCGAAAACTCTCCGTCTTTCAATTCTTTAATTATTCCATTCTCATATTTATGTCCTTCCTATGGCTAGAGTTATTCTCAGTTGTTTCAGGTGCTAGCAATACTATTTACAACATTATTGTATTCTGTCGTTTACAGTTATAGTTTGGACAGCGATTGGATTGAGAAGTGTGTATTTCCCGTTTGTTGTAAGTTGTTGGATTTTGCTACTGGGGTGTAACATTGTGTATCACGTTGGGGTGTTGTTCTTGCATTTCACAAAAAATGGGTGTAATGGAATTGGGGCGTTTTCAGTTCTGTGCTCAATGTTGCTATACTTTTCTTGTTTCTCAACTTTATGTGAAGGTGCATTTAAAGAATGGAAAGGTTGAAGGGACTGAAAATTTAGATTCTGTGAAGAACAAAGGTATTTGAAGTCAAGCCAAATTGTCTAGTTGTTTTCTTTACCAAAATTTGAATTAAAGTTTTGTGAGTTTGGATTGCAAATTCTGCCAAAGGAATGGATAATCTACACTTTACAGTAATGAATACGTATAACATTGTAATTGATATAGCTTATGAGAACTCACAGCCAATGATGGAAGTAGTGATATCCAGCGGTTGAATCATGACAAAGTCATTTACTTGGCTGGTAATTCTGTCCGAAAAAAGAGAGAACTGATTTTTACTAAATATCACTATAGAACATGAAAATCACCTATCATATCCCATTGTCTTTTTAATCCATAGGGAACATGAAGCTAACCTGAGAAATCGAGGGAGAAGTTTCTATTACCACCGAACACCTACGACACGAAAATCTACTTTTTATTACAACACTCGTGTCACGGTCATTGAACTTTTGAACTTTTCAATTTTAGAGCTGAATCATACCTGCGAATTAAAAAAATATTTTCTAAGATCAATTTTTGACTATGCAACATTATCATCCATCATTTCTATCACCCTTAAATTATGTATTTGTATCAATTTAAAAAGCAAGTCAGCAATCTATTTAATTGGACGATAGAAATGGAATATAGGCTTCATTAACCTTGTTTTGCAATGCAGAGTCTTCCTTTGGAAATAGATGACCCTTCCGTAAATTCATTTCTAATCTTTTTTACCTGTAGATGGTAAACTATAATTACCATTAAAAACAGATCAAGTTAAATGCAATACCGGCTTTGAAAAGAGGGATATACCTCTATTTGAAGTTATTAGTGGAGGTGAAATTTTTTCTGGCTAAAGCACATCTACTTGATGTTGATCCTGATATTCAGACGGGTAATGTTTAGACATATCGAACTTATTAGATTTGCCCGAAAATTTCAATTTTCCCAACTCGCCTACTTCAAAGATAGAGGTGCAAGCAGTTGTTTGTGTAGCCGCGAAAGAATGTCCTACAAAATGGTGTTAGAGAAAGTAGCATTAATGGTAGTAAATCAATTTATGTGTAAAGGAATCTCTATATATACAATGCACAAGCGACATTACCTTAAAATTTAACTTTCTTACTTTGGTCTAGCTAAAAAAGAATCAGAAGTTGGGAGCACACTTTGGTTACCGTCATGACTCTCAATGCGAGACGAAGATAGTGTATTATTTGAATGTATCAAGAGTGGCTGCCTTTTTGATTCAATTTTTTTAGATCACTGTTGTGATAGATCATAGAAGTAGTTTATTTCTTTCAGGTGACATTTGTGCATATTTGGTACGACGTAACATATTCCTATGGGCGCACTGTGATTCGTTTATGTTTAGAGATTCCTGAAATGCATTGACCTAGTAGCATGTTTCCAAATCAAGGCTTCTCATATAAGTAGTATCTTACAATAGCTTGTCTACAAATAATGTTCAATTCAATTAAGCAGTATGATCGACATTGCATATTAAAATGAAATCAAGTTCATTATTAGAGGCTGACAGAGTTTTCCATTATTCTTCTCTACCTCCAAGTTTCACTGATGAACTGTGTCAAACTAACAATTATGCTTCTTAAGCATAATTTAATATTCATCAAGAAGATCTACTGATGGGACTCAGAGATAAAGATAGTGTCGTGAGAACACCTAAGATTGTCTTATCATTTCTTAATATTATAGTTTAATCAACTCTACAACTCACTTGATAAAATAACCAATGTGCCAAAAGAAAAGCGTGACGTAGAGGGCCTTAATGATGATTTGGATTTTGGCTATTTTGCGTTTGATAGGTCTCATGTCATCTTTTCCGAAGGAAGATTGAATTCTAGAATATATAAACAACATCTAGCTCTAAAAGAAGGGTATTTAGTTAAAACTTTCCTACTTCATTGGTAGTATCCTATTGAAGCAACAATCTGAGAAAGGCTGCTAGCACCGAGTTGTTCTTCCATACATAGTTTTACTAAGTAATCATGTGATATATAAGTCACTCAGTAACTGTCGCTCTTGTGCATTATTAAGCAAATATTGGCGGATGTGAATACCCAAGTTCTAATTATAACAGCACCCAAAAATTTAGGAAATGGACTTGAGAGCCGATATGAGGCTTCTGGCATTTAAACTAACCTGAACCGCCGAGGCCAGTTACCCATATAACACAACCCCGTTGTTGAAGCAACTCCTCTCTATCACATTTCTCTACATAAGACTTGTGCCAGACAATGTTTGTTGAATTCCTGATTGTAGACATGTGATGTACACCTTTACCTAGTTAGATGATTGTCAGATTAGTAACAAAATTAAGGTTACGTCCACAAGAAATAAGAACTAAAATAAGTCATAATACCCTGTACACAGACAGATTAATCCCTCGTCCTTTTTCGTCTACAGTCAGATAAATTTTAAAATAAGAAGCATTGAATTAAATAAAAACAGTGGCCTAAATCCAACGAAGTCGCAGGTTCACAAGAAGAAAATAGCTTTTCTATTCCGTTCCAATAGCAAATGACAATATTGAGTCCAGTAGACAATATTCACATTGATTTCGAATAACAACCTACAGAGCAATCTAAGCTCCGGGTTCGCCATAGATATTAAAGTTGAAACTTGAAAATTTGAGTTTTTGAAATTGTGATTTTTGGAATTTGAAGTTGTGTCTTGGACTCTGGACATGCAATCCAAAAACAATATCTATAGTAACCAGCTTATAGCACCGGTAGAAGTCTCACTAACAAAAAAGTGTTTTAAGTGATAGCACTGCCTAACACATTACAACATTACAGTAGTGTACACTCCCCTTCAGTATTCACAAATTATGAGGTTATGTAGCCTTGGATTATGTGATCATCTCCCTGCGAAGAACATTATACATGGTGAGGTACAACCGATATAAGGTTGAAATAACACATCCAAGTATAAAGCAAAATCTTAAGTAATAAAACATGGATCTAGTTTAGTTTTGATATGATTTATTCTTTTCGTAACATATATTTATTAATTTGTGTAGTTTGTTATTTTATTCTATTGAAATTTTAGCAATTTATGTGTAGTATTTTATTCTAACTTTGCTATATTCAATGCGTAGGTTTATGTTCTTTATCTGATTAACTAGTATTTGTTGTTCATGTATAGGTAATTTTTCATCTGTATTAAATAATTTTTCATATGTATTAAATAAATCATTATTTGTATCTTCTTTTTCTAAGGTTAATTTCATTTTAAGTAATTTTTCTTCTAGTTGTCTTTTTTCTATTTCAAGTTGATTTTTGTAATTAACTTCTTCATATATCCAATTTTGCCTTTCTCTAATTTTTTTTATATATTCTAACATTTATTTGTTCTGAATAGTATCCATCTGAATCTAAGCAATATTGATATTCATAATATATGTGTAAGTTTTCTGTACTGTTTGATAATTCTTCCTTTTCATAATTTTGTAATTTTTCTCATAATATTTTCTTTATGTCTATAATTTCTATATTTCTAAGTATATATAAAACAAGTATTTTAATATCATATGTCATTTAAGTTTGATTAAATGCTTTTTCATAATATTTTCTAGTTGTTTGTTTTAGTCTAAGTAATTCTTGCATATTTTCATTAAGGAATTCTATATATTTTATATCGTTAGTTTCCATGTATTTATCTAAATTTGTTTTCATTTATTTTTCTACTAATTGTATATTTTTCATATCTTTCTTCCAAAATTCTAGATATATGTGATTTATCATAGTTGATGTGTACGTAAATATTTATAAGAGTAATTAGGTACGTGTGGTATGTAATTTATTCTAGCTATATAATCTTTACCGAATATTTTTTCTAATATGATTTTTCTTATTTCTATTATTCCTATATCCTTAATCACATATAAAATAAGTATTTTAAATTTATCTATCATTACATCAGATAAATAATTATTCATTTTCATAAAATTGTTATTTTCAAAATATTTCCTTCAATTATATACATAACAAAATATGGTTATCTTAGATTATTATATACTAGATTATTCTTAAATAACATGTTCTTTGGTCACTATTAGCATGGTAATCTGGATACTTTTCCCTTAAACAACGCCTCTACTCTGGTTACTCCCTACCATGGCTTCTTGCCTCATTGGTTTCACCATTAGGATGGCATAGTTCTTAGGGATTTTTCTCCTTTTTCACTTTGCTAATAAACTTCTTAACATATTATTCTTTGAATAATTCTACTATAAAGTAACTAACATGAATTTATTTTATCATACCATGATTGTTGGAAATTATGAATTTAACTATTCACAATCATAAATAAATTTACCTGTTCGGGTAGGTTTGATATTTCTAAGTTTTGTTCCTCCATAATTTTTTCCATTAAAATATACCTGTTTTTTAATAACTAAGTAAAATATTTGTTGTGGACGAGAGAGAGTTTTTTGCTTCAACTCATGGAGGCTTGTTTTTCTTTCTACCTTAGATGCCTTTTATTTATATCTGAAACTTTACAAAAGTTTTCCTTCCTTATTTTACACGTTTCTAAAACTTTACAAAAAGTCTTCAAAAATTATCTACATCTACCTAACCTCATTTACTATACTTTACAAATGTCTTCTAAAAAGACAAAAACTAATTAAAGCCTAGACTAATAATAGTCAAAAACCTATACAATTCTAATAATTTACGTAAAGAAAATTGTGAAAGTTTGTTACATGTCGCTTTCACAATTTAATAGCTTGTCTTTTATCTCCATTATTGTTTCCGCTGATATCTTCTTCTTGTCGTATCTGCTGTTTTTTTATCTTCTTTCCAGCTGGCATGCTTATCTTCTTGATTTTTTATTTTATTCTAGCCGAACTTCTGGGATAATATTATCTTCTCCATTACATCTCGAACATTGATGATCTGAATATTTGTGTCCAATTATCTTGCAATATCTTATCAATAATCCGTTTAAAATAAATCCTCTCTTAATTGCTCTTGTAGTAGATTGTTTTTCTGGGTTTAGTAATGTCATGATCCATTGTCTAACATCTTCCATATCTGCTTGTCGTAGTTCTTTTGAATTTGAATAAATCATCTGATGATCTCTTGAATAATAGCTCCATATTCAGTTTCTATTGGTATAATTGTTTGCTAGTTCTTGAATAATTGTAGCTAGTCCAATAAGTCGTTTGTTTGCATAAAAATCAGGTATCTCGATTCTGGGTATCTCTGGCTGCTGCACAATATCTTCTGGTATAATTATATCTCTGGTTAATCCTATTTTTACAACTTGTATAACTGGTTTTATCTCGTCATATAATATCTCTGCTGGTACAGTACAATACTTTATATAAAATAGATTTTCTTTGGTTACTCTTTTATAGGTGTTGAATATTTTTTGTAATTCTTCTATAGCTGATAGTTCTTCTCCATCTTGGGTATATATGGTATTTAATAATCCATAGTCGAAATAAGTTTTTATTAGGCTTGGGTTAGTTTTGGGTAGTGGAATTAACTTGTTGTGACCTTGTAATCTTTGGGTTATATAGTTTGTGTTGGGTTCTTTGATATCTGTAGCTCTGGGGTTAAGATTTAGAAAAGTTTGTACTCGGTAGATATTTTCTATGTATTTTTGGGCTGTATAATTATAAACTTTTTTATCTTGGTTCAGACTATCTCGATATGTGATAATTTGTGGGGGTATGTTCAAGAGGTCTTTTTGTATTTTTGGTGTAAATGGTTTTTCAAATGTCTTATTTAAGTTCATATTCTGGTATCTTTGTCTAATAACTCCTTTGCTTGTACCTGCAATTGTAGATTGATAAACGTTATGGGTTTTACGGAGTGTCCCAACGTCTCCTTCTAGCTCTGGAATTTTAATGTCTTCCGATCGACATAGCTCTGCACACTGCTAAGTTAGCTGATTTGTAGCTATAGACTTCAGTTTAACTTCATTAGTCTTTAGCTTTTCTATTTCATTACCCATACTGTCCACTTTCATTGAAAGCGTAGTTAGGGTGTTGAATATCTTTTCTAGAGTATCCTGTTCTATTATATCAGTCTGTGTAACTTTGTCTTGATATGTAATCTGCAATAACATTTTTGTTAGTACTAATTACTTCAATTATAAATATGAAATTTAATATATTCAAGACTAGTCTCCGAATCTCTTTTGTTGTAATTGAATTTTGTATTTTCTTTGTTAACCACCAACGTACCTGTATATTATCTGTTCGTACAATAAACTTGTTTTATACAATATATGGCTCAAATGCTAATAAACATTTATATAATGAGCATAATTCTTTTCTATTGATTTTCCATTTTATTTCTGTTTCATTAAACGTACCTGAGTAGTATCTACAATGGTGTTCTAACTTTTCTTCTTCATATCTATATTTAAGTACTCCTCCATAACTATATTCACTAACATCTGCTTCTACTATATATATAAATTTTCTATTTTCATCTAAAAATTGTAATTTTTGTAATTCTTTACAAAGTATTTTTATTTTCTGAACTTGTTTTTTATCTTCTTCGTTATAATTATATTCTACATCCTTTTTAATTTTTTCTATAAGGGCTTTAGATTTTTTGCTAATTTTGGTATATATTCTCTTACTTGGTTTACTAATCCTAAAAATGATTGTAATTTCTTTTTTGTATCTAATTCTTCTTTTGAATTTATTATTTTTTGTACTATATGTTGTTGCATTTTTACTCCACTTTTATTTATTTATATTCCTAAAAATTCTATCTGATGTTTCATAATTTCAGCTTTCTTTTCACTTAAACTTATTCCCGATTTTTCTATTATATCCGTAAATTGTTCTAATAATTTTAAATGTTCTTCTTTGGTCTTTGTATATAATAGTATATCATCTATATATATATTATACAATTAGGCAATTGTTTAAAATAACTATCCATAGAATGTTGATATCTACCTGGTGCATTTTTATATCTAAATGGTAGTACATTCCATTCATAAAATCTTTGTGCTACCGTAAATGCGATAAATTCCTTAGATTCTTCTTCTAACTTTAAATGGTAAAATTCTGATTTACAATCAAATTTACTAAAGTAATTATATCCTTGTATTTGTCTTATTTTTAATATCTTATTTCGTATTGGGTAATTATATGTCATGATTTTTTGTATTTAAATTTCTATAATCAATAATCCTTCTACTTTTTTCTCTTTTTTGTTCACTATGTTTATTTACGATAAATGCTGGGCTGTTATGTTTACTATTACTTTTTTGTATGTATTGCTTTTCTAATAATTCTTCTATGTGCACTTTAAATTCTTTTAAATCGTCAAAATTATATGTTAGTTGTTTTTGAGTTATTATGCTATTTTTATCTATTAATTCAATTTTTATAGTGGTTTTATGTTTTTCCCATCTTTTTAATGGATCTTCACTATATAATTGTTCTAATTTTTTCTTAATTATTTCTATCTTACTTATTGAAAATATAGTTATTTCCTTTTTATTTATTGAAAATACGACCAATTCTATTGTATCTTCAGTATTTTTTATATTTTCTAATTTTTGTGTAATTTTTTCACTTCCTTCTATCCAATCAGTTTTCTTTCTTATTTTATTAGTAATTCTTTTTGCTCTTACTTTCTGTTTACATGGTGTTGTAAACCGCCAATCCGTTCTAGTTATTATATGTGGGTATAATTTATCTAAAAACGGCATTTCTAAAAGTATATCTTTTGATGTTAACTCATAATTATAGATTTCTTCTATTGTTAATATTTTATCCCATACTTGTGTTTTTACATTCTTAGCTTTATAGGTAATTAAGCTTCCTTCATTATTAAATCCTTTAACTATTATTGGTGTCTTTAATTTATCCCATTTACTTTTTGGTAAACAATTATATCTACATAAATTAGCTTCTGCTCCTGTATCTATCATAGGCGTATAATATCTACTGTATTACCTTTCTACTTCTATCTTCATTAATACATATATTTTCATATCACGTTAAAGCTCTTCTTAAGAATAATTTCTCTCTATTATATGTTATAGTTAATTGTGTAAGCTATATATTATATGGTTTTACTTGTTCTAACCATTTTATTCCTAATATTATGTCTGTTTTTTGCATTTCTTCCTTTATTTCAAACTCTATCTTTATTTTTCTAACTCCTATTGTTATTTCTTTTTCTACTATATTTTTAGTGTTTATTAAGATTCTTGGTAGATCTGGGCATATATTGTTGTCAGATTTTATTTTCTCATTTTTTATTAGATATCTTGCTATATAATTTTCTTCTTGTCCTGTAATTAAGAGTATTAAATATTCTTTTTCATTTATTGTTCCTGTTATGTAATATTGGTTTAAATTAGTTGTTGAACTTGTTTCATAACTTGTTCTTCTTTATGAACTTGATGATTCTGGTTTTTCATAAGCTATTCTTTTTGTTGTGCTTATTCTATCATTTATTATTTCTAAATTTTCTTCTATATCTATGTCTCTATAACTATAATCATTATTATCAATTATTTTTACAAATTGTTCGAAAGGACTTTCTATTTGTATTTTGTTAATTTTATTTCTTTCCGTTATTTTATGTTTTGTTGTTAATACATATAGATTTTTACATCTTGCTGTAAATATTTTACTTCCTGGGGTTAGTTCTATTCCTGATATTTTCCAATATAATACTAATGATTTATCTATTATGCAAGAATTACAAAAAATGTTCAACACCTATAAAAGAGTAACCAAAGGAAATCTATTTTATATAAAGTGTTATACTGCACCAGCAGAGATATTATATGGCGAGATAAAACCAATTATACAAGTTGTAAAAATAGGATTAACCAGAGATATGATTATACCAGAAGATATTGTGCAGCAGTCAGAGATACCCAGAATCGAGATACCTGATTTTTATGCAAAAAAATGACTTATTGGACTAGCTACAATTATTCAAGAACTAGCAAACAATTATACCAATGGAAACCGAATATGGAGCTATTATTCAAGAGATCATCAGATGGTTTATTCAAATTCAAAAGAACTACGACCAGCAGATATGGAAGATGTTAGACAATGGATAATGACATTACTAAACCCAGAAAACAATCTACTACAAGAGCAATTAAGAGAGAATTTATTTCAGATGGATTATTGATAAGATATTGCAAGATAATTGGACACAAATATCCAGATCATCAATGTTCGAGATGTAATGGAGAAGATAATATTATCCCAGAAGTTCGGCTAGAATAAAATAAAAAGTCAAGAAGATAAGCATGTCAGCTGGAAAGAAGATAAAAAAACAGCAGATACGACAAGAAGAAGATATTAGCGGAAACAATAATGGAGATAAAAGACAAGCTATTAAATTGTGAAAGCGATATGTAACAAACTTTCACAATTTTCTTTACGTAAATTATTAGAATTGTATAGGTTTTTGAGTATTATTAGTCTAGGCTTTAATTAGTTTTTGTCTTTTTAGAAGACATTTGTAAAGTATAGTAAATGAGGTTAGGTAGATGTAGATAATTTTTGCAGACTTTTTGTAAAGTTTTAGAAACATGTAAAATAAGGAAGGAAAACTTTTGTAAGGTTTCAGATATAAATAAAAGGTATCGAAGGTAGAAAGAAAAACAAGCCTTCATGAGTTGAAGCACAAACACTCCTCTTGTCCACAACAAATATTTTGATTAGTTATTAAAAAACAGGTATATTTCAATGGAAAAAGCTATGGAGGAACAAAATTTAGAAATATCAAACCTACCCGAACAGGTATATTTATTTATGATTGTAAATAGTTAAATTCATAATTTCCAACAATCATGATATGATAAAATAAATTCATGTTAGTTACTTTATAGTAGAATTATTCGAAGAATAATATGTTAAGAAGTTTATTAGCAAAGTAGAAAAGGAGAAAAATTTCTAAGAACTATGCCATCCTAAAGTTGAAACCAATGAGGCAAGAAGCCGTGGTGGGGAGTAACCAGAGTAGAGGCGTTGTTGAAGGGAAAAGTATCCAGATTACCATGCTAATAGTGACCAAAAAACATGTTATTTAAGAATAATCTAGTATATAGTAATCTAAGTTGACCATATTTTGTTATGTATATGATTGAAGGGAATATTTTGAAAATAGCAATTTTATGAAAATGAATAATTATTTATCTGATGGAATGGTAGATAAATTTAAAATACTTAAAACTTTTAAAAAATTGGTTCTACTTATATTTTTCTTATTCTAATGCTTTCATATTTAAATCTAGACTTTTCAAATCTTTTTAAATCAACTTTAGATGATTTAAAATTCTTAAACAAATGAAAAAGGTATTAGTTGTCACTAATTTATTGACTTCTAATAATAAATGGTTTACTATAAATATTTAATTAATTTTCAACTCTTAAATATTAAGAAAATAGTGAAAAAATAATCTTGTCAGAAGTAGATACTTTTAATGAAGGACAAAAAGTTTAAAACAATATTTCTAAGATGCTTCACGCTTTCAATATATATATATATATATGTATATATATATATACTAATTTAATACAATTTCCACGTCAGCCAAATGTATGGTTTTGACCAATCCCAATGATTTCAGGGCATGTGACTATACTTCCCCAGCTGTGTTTTTTTTTTCTTTCTTTCTTTCTTTCCTTCTCTCTCTCTCTCTCTCTCTCTCTCTCTCTCTCTATATATATATATATATATATATAT